>NC_135221.1:4403219-4460719 GCF_052324685.1 Brachyhypopomus gauderio | reverse complement strand
AATCCATCCTAGACTAGCGACGGTTTGGGGCAGATCGTTTCACCCTGGCTGGTGGCTGCACCCGTCCGGGTTTGTCGATGTCTGCTCTTGAGAAGTGGACGCCTCGCCCCTTGGGGCTTGCGGACAGATTTAATGCCCCTCCCCATTCGATTTCCCATCACAAAAAGGTGAAGGAAAGTGGCCCAGTGGGTCGTTTCCCGACACCGCAGAGGAGAAACAGTGGGCAGAGAAACCTGCCCACAGAAAAGGCAGGAAAGGTGAGCGTCAGAGCTTTGTTCAAATGGTAAGTGCATGTGGGCCAGTGTGTGTTTATGTCAGGGGGTGGAGGGGTGGCTTTACATCGAGGCTTGAATGGAGCAGCTCTTTGATGTGTTGAGTTCACCTTGGGCCTCCAAGGTCAAAGGAAGGGCAGTGCTATGAAGAAGGGGGTGTCATCAAAGTCCGCTTGTGTCCACCTGTGTCCCTGCAGGATAACCCAGCCTGTATCCACCTGTGTCCCTGCAGGATAAACCAGCCTGTGTCCACTTGTGTCCCTACAGGATAAACCAGCCTGTGTCCACCTGTGTCCCTGCAGGATAAACCAGCCTGTGTCCACTTGTGTCCCTGCAGGATAAACCAGCCTGTGTCCACCTGTGTCCCTGCAGGATAAACCAGCATGTGTCCACCTGTGTCCCTGCAGGATAAACCAGCCTGTGTCCACTTGTGTCCCTGCAGGATAAACCAGCCTGTGTCCACCTGTGGTCCCTGCAGGATAAACCAGCCTGTGTCCACCCTGTTTGTCCACTGGATAATCCAGCCTGTGTCCACCTGTGTCCCTGCAGGATAACCCAACCTGTGTCCACCTGTGTCTCTGTAGGATAACCTACCCTGTGTCCACCTGTGTCTCTGTAGGATAAACCAGCCTGTGTCCACCTGTGTCTCCGCAGGATAACCCAGCCTGTGTCCACCTGTGTCTCTGCAGGACAGCCCAGCCTGTGTCCACCTGTGTCTCTGCAGGACAGCCCAGCCTATCTCCACCTGTGTCTCTGCAGGACAGCCCAGCCTGTGTCCACCTGTGTCTCTGCAGGACAGCCCAGCCTGTGTCCACCTGTGTCTCTGCAGGACAGCCCAGCCTATCTCCACCTGTGTCTCTGCAGGACAGCCCAGCCTGTCTCCCCCTGTGTCTCTGCAGGACAGCCCAGCCTGTCTCCACCTGTGTCTCTGCAGGACAGCCCAGCCTGTCTCCCCCTGTGTCTCTGCAGGACAGCCCAGCCTGTCTCCACCCTGTGTCTCTGCAGGACAGCCCAGCCTGTTTCTACCTGTGTCTCCACAGGATAACCCAACCTGTGCCCTGCTTGTATCTCTGCAGGATAACCCAGCCTGTGTCAGCCTTTGTTTCCACAGGACTTACAGCCCTGCGTCTCCGCATGACGACAACATGCAGGCAGGACCAGTGGGGTTCCGTGCCTTCAGGCCCCACCTCAACGGCCCGCCCTGCAGGTACCAGGAATCTGTAAAACGTTCAGCCAGAACGAAAGCGAAAGGCAATACTAGATGGTATAAACTGGCACCGCCTCACTCTGGTGTCAGGGACTGTTTCCTGAACCTCTGCCCAGAAGCATTCCTGCACATGCATAACAAGGACTGAAACATGACCACTTTACAACTTGTCAACCTCTTTTCTGAATTTGTGGTTTGAATAACATTAAGCAAGTGATATTTCCTGCATCTAATTGATAAGCACCAGGTCTTTATTGGCACATCTGTCAGAAACATATTTAGCTAGAACCCTTTTTTTAATACAAAGCCCATCTGTATATAGTCAACTTCTGGCATGGCTCATGGCCTGAGAGGGGTGGGCACCCATATCCCCAGAGAAGGGTATCAGAGGGGGGCATCAGAGCGAGGGCGGGGGTGTGGGGCTTATAGATGGTGTTTTGGAAGGCTGAGTGGATCTATTTAGCCCCCAACACCAGTAGCCCCCCACCCCAGCACCACCCCATACAGCATCCTCCCCCCCCCCCCCCCCCCCCGAGGCTTTGTGAGCTCAGAGCCGAGCTCCGCCCCCTTCTGTCACACCGTTCATTCCGCTTTGCTTAGCATGCACAATGGCCGCTCAGTGTTGCCCTCCTGACGCTGCATTCTGCCGGCACGTTGGAGAGCTCGGCTGGGGGGGCCACGGGGTGGGGGGGGTAGGACAGGGTGGAAGAGCAGGGGGGTCAGGGTGGTGGGAATACAGCAGAGGCAGCACTAACATATATCATGTGACTCCATGCCCCCCCCCCCACACACACACACACGTACATACACAGATGGGCCGTACAAAACAAGCTCCATCCAAGCAGAGAAGCACTCAGCAGAAAAGCCAACCTAAACAAACAAGTGTCCCTCCGTGGTGATTGGCCGGCTCAACTAGAGCATGGCTGAGTGTGGCTACTGGCTACATATGTGTTTCCTTTATCTGGGGGACACCGCCACTGGGCTCTACACCCCTGCGGAATTTTAAGACCTGGCCCTCCATGGCTTTGCTCGGAAAACCAACCCATGGTGAGGGGGTGTTCGTTTTGGAACAATTATAAAATTTCACGCCTCCCTTGACAAATCAATCCAAAGGTGCCGAATTCTGCTAAACTTACTGCTTTACATGAAATTTATAACATATTGGTAATTAAATACAAAAAGTATTGTAATTATTATAGTATTATTATATAATAATAATAATTGTTAATTTTCATTTTAACAGAAAGTTATCTTACAATAACTGATATTGACTTCTAGCCTCTGAAATTTGCAAATCCCTTAAAGAACCTAGAACTTTCCAGAAATACATTTATTCACATGGTTGTCTATCTGTAAATATTTAAATGTAATTTATTAATGCACCATGTCTGTCAGTCCTACACGTAAAGTACTGCCAAGGTCTTTGGCACATGATGGAGCTCTGACAGGTTGCATCCTCACTAGCCTGAAGCCACACACATACACACATACACACACACACACACACACACACACACACACACACACAAAAACACACACACACACACACACAAAACACACATGAAGTCTCACTGGGCTCTGCGATCACTCTGTCATGCTGAAGTAATCCTGTGTGTGTCTGTGCGGTGTGTGTGTTTGGATGTTGGTTTGTGAACAGCTCAGATACCACGTGTGTTTAACTGTGCACGTGTACGTGCGTGTACCTGTAGGTGTGTGTGTGTGTGTGTGTGTGTGTGTGTGTGTGTTTGTGTGTGTGTGAGAGAGAGAGAGCTTAGAGGAGTTTTCTGGAGTTTCAAAGTGCCTGTTTGTTCGCGTATATTTCACACCACAGTGACATCTTAAAGGGCAGACAGGCCTGGCTGTTTCAGCCACCATTCTGAGGGAAACAGGGAGCTGGGAACTGATGGGGGGGGGGGGCGAAATATATGCAAATAGTCCCCAGAGGGCATCCGAATTTTATGGGGTTAGAATTTAGTTCATCCAACCCGAATAATCAAATGTGGGAACAAAAAAAGAGGGTGAAAAGTTCCCTCCCCGCTCTCTCCCGCTACCTCTAATGTGTAACGCCCCTCCCCAAATCAACAGGCTCATCTCCACGCCGTCCCCAGCCCGCGAGAGCAGCAGGACGGAAGAAGATCAGTGGAAAATTGCCGACAGCGCAGGGAGAGGGAGGAAGAGGACGAGGCGTCCCGAGGAAGGCCGAGGCAGAGAGACTTCATACCTGATCAGGCAGAGCGGTCGGCTTCTGATTACGACACCATTTTCCCAGCAGGCCTCCCGCCTCATCCGGCGCTGCTGAATATGGAACAGATGCCCAGCCAATCGCTGCGCTGCTCTCTCTCACCTAATGACAGAATTAAGGCCATTTAGGGCCATTTTCCTCGTAGTTTATGGGCTCCTCGGAACACGCTCCGTCACAGAAGACTCCGTTCGATATTATAGTGCCTGGCGTACGAAGGCAACATGTCACAGAACGTGGCATTACAGTTAGCGAGAGGGGTGGACTTCTGACAGGAAGTGAAAATGTTCCACACGCAAAGTAACTGTTCATACGCCGACATCAGATAGGCACATTGCTCAAGAGCGTAATGTCTCTAAATGGCTCCTGTCGTGCCCTGCATTGTGACATTTTAAGCATCTGGAACGTAGAATCTGGACTAACCTTCTGTCAGTCAGTTTTTTTTAATTTTTATGTTAGTAATACCTCACATGCCTGCGAAAGTAGTACATGTGATAAGGGAAGAAAACTGTCATCGTGAAGTCGTTCCAAATCAACCAGCAGGCGTCCGCGCCGCACGGGACATCAGTGGCTCGCTGGGTTTAGTGTGATTCACTTTGAATGGATTAAAGGAACCGATACAAAGGAATATGACTCTTGAGAATTTAAGGGCCGAGTGGGTTAATCCCCTGAGCTCTGTCAAGCTGCATTCAGAGAGACCTGCCAAACATCTTTTTATTTTATACCCAAAAGAGCATTTATTCCTGATGACTGAGGAAAGCACACTGCCATCTCTGCCTTACAGACCACTATTATTTCAGATTACGGCAGCTGAAAGTCGAATGGCGTTTTGAATGGTGCCCGTTGCTCTCGAACCTTCAGGGCTGTTTGCTTTGCCTGTGGGCAGCGTGGAGACGCGGAGGCACGTGGACAAACGGAGGCAGAAAGGTCTGGAGCTGCAGAGATGGCTGTTGTTACCCCACCATTGTGGACTGTGTGGACACAGGGACTGGGGTGTGTGTAGACACAGGGACTGGGGGGGTGTGGAACACGGGACTGGGGGTGTGTGTAGACACAGGGACTGGGGTGTGTGTGGACACAGGGACTGGGGGGTGTGTGACACAGGGACTGGGGGGTGTGTAGACACAGGGACTGGGGGGGTGTGTAGACACAGGGACTGGGGTGTGTGTGGACACAGGGACTGGGGGTGTGTAGACACAGGGGACTGGGGGGTGTGTAGACACACGGACTGGGGTGTGTGTGGACACAGGGACTAGGGTGTGTGTGGACACAGGGACTGGGGTGTGTGTGGACACAGGGACTGGGGGGTGTGTGGACACAGGGACTGGGGGGTTGTGTAGACACAGGGACTGGGGGGTGTGTAGACACAGGGACTGGGGTGTGTGTGGACACAGGGACTGGGGGGGTGTGTAGACACAGGGACTGGGGTGTGTGTAGACACACGGCTCTGGGTTGTGTGTGGACACAGGGACTAGGGTGTGTGTAGACACAGGGGACTGGGGGGTGTGTAGACACAGGGACTGGGGGGTGTTGGTGGACACAGGGACTGGGGTGTGTGTAGACACACGGACTGGGTTGTGTGTGGACACAGGGACTAGGGTGTGTGTGGACACAGGGACTGGGGGGTGTGTAGACACAGGGACTGGGGGGGGGTTTGTGTGGACACAGGGACTGGGGGGGTGTGTAGACACAGGGACTGGGGTGTGTGTAGACACACGGACTGGGGTGTGTGTGGACACAGGGACTAGGGGTGTGTGTGGACACAGGGACTGGGGTGTGTGTGTGGACACAGGGACTGGGGTGTGTGTGGACACAGGGGACTGGGGGGTGTGTGGAAACAGGGACTGGGGGGTGTGTAGACACAGGGACTGGGGGGTGTGTAGACACAGGGACTGGGGTGTGTGTGGACACAGGGACTGGGGGGTGTGTAGACACAGGGACTGGGGGGTGTGTGGACACAGGGACTGGGGTGTGTGTGGACACAGGGACTGGGGGGTGTGTAGACACAGGGACTGGGGGGGTGTGTGGACACAGGGACTGGGGGGTGTGTAGACACAGGGACTGGGGGGTGTGTGGACACAGGGACTGGGGGGTGTGTAGACACAGGGACTGGGGGGTGTGTGGACCACAGGGACTGGGGGGGGGGGGGGGGTATAGCTGAGTTGTGCTGCCCTCTATCTTTCTCTGGGACCAGTGGAACTGTAGCTACTGTTGGCTAAGACTGTGTCACTGTGAGCTTCCAATGCTGCTTTTCTCCCTGAACATCAAGCAAAAAAAATAATACATCTCTCTCTCCCTCTCTCTCTCTCTCTCTCTCCTCTCCCCTCTCTCTCTCCACTCTCTCTCTCTCTCTCTCTCTCTCCCTCTCTCCTCTCTCTCTCTCTCTCTCCCTCCCTCTCTCTCTCTCTCTCTCTCTCTCTCTCCTCTCTCTCTCTCTCTCTCTCTCTCTCTCTCTCTCTCTCTCTCTCTCTCACACACACACACACACACACAAGTCTCCAAAACTTCCAAGAATCATCATAAAGAGGGGTTAGCCACTGGGTCCTAAAAATCCATTATCTGCCTTAAGTCTCAAACTTTGACCTCTGTTGGTCTCCAGAGCTACTGGTACTGTGGCCCTCTCCGTGAGCAACAGGACAGACCCTCCCAAAGCCCTCCTTTACATCTGAACACACCCCAGCTGAAATACTAATGACTACATGTCAAGAGATGTGGCTAAAGAGCCTGACAGAATCAGGGCCTTGACATGTTTGGGTATCTATGTGAATCAACCATAGATAGAACCATAGATATCAGGTCAAGAGCTGGCAGCTCAGTTTGTTTTAGTACTTGGAGACTGAAACCTGTTTATTGACATCGTTTAAAAGCATCGTTTATCAAGTGGACATTTAGTTTTTCGTGGATCATTTCCAACGTAATGACATCTGTAGAAAACTATTCTAGAAATAAATGCTACCTGAGACATTAGCTTGGCAGAGTTACTTGGGGCAACCATGAACCATGAGGTTGTGTTTTTAAACTGTGTTACCAGTATCACCACCACCACCTCAAAACATCATATCTTATACAAGGTCATATGTCAGGCATGAAGACTAGAAACTATCACACTGTTTCCACTGAGAATTAAAAACTAATTAGGTCAGACATTTATGTGTGTGTGTGTGTGTGTGTGTGTGTGTGTGTGTGTGTGTGTGTGTGTGTGTGTGTGTGTGTGCGTCAGTGTGAGAACCTGTTAAACTTTAGAGGTTGCATGATAAGAGATAGTTTGAAGAGAAATTTCCACGTCAGCCAGCCTACACGTGCACACCTGTAGCTGTCTGCAGTAAACACACCTGTGGGGACAGGAATAACAAGATGCTCAAGAGGAACTGTCCCATCAGACAACATGGCACCGCCAGGCTCCGAGTGAACATCTAACACCCAGCAGAGGCGCCCACACCTTCCAACACGCGTAGCATCCTCCACAAACGCACGTCACGGAGAGAAATCGCGGCGGGTGCCGCAAGTTCCACAAGTGCGTGAGACGGAGACGGAAGGCGATGAAGGAACGGCCGAGAGAAAGAGAAAGCCTCAAACGGGACGAAGCCACTGCCATTTACATGACAACTTAGAGAAATGCTTATTTATGACTCATTCAGCCCTAAACCACTTCTTTCCCCCTTTTTTCTCCCATCGCCTTGGCTATTAAATCACCATCTTGACCCGCTGACCCAGGACCTGGGCTGTAAAAAAGCCCCCCGCGGGTCACAGGCCTGATTGGAGCATTTGAATATGAAATGGCCCGCAAGGGCATGGAAACAGCCCGGCGAAGCGGGAGCTGAACTGACCCCCGTGTGAGGGGCCCACCGATCAGTGCTGAGAGGACAGGGGGCTCTCCCTCTCTCTCTCCCTCTCTCTCTCCCTCTCTCTCTCCCTCTATCCTGCTCTTGGGTTGGATTTACTTGGCCTTGAGGAGAGAGGAAGAGTGAGAGAGGATGAAGGGACGGAAAGCGGGGGGGGAAAGAGACGAGAAGCATTTGAATGAGGGAAGAGGCGACCACCGTTAGCATGACAAAGGATGCCGCCGTCGTCCGTGATTGGTGTCACAGTGCAGCTCTGTGACTAGCCAGGTCCCCCTGGGTGGGTTGATGTGTGGAACTCAGACATGTTTATGCATCTGAGGTGTGATATTTGCCAGGGGTGGAAGGAGGAGGGGGTGGGGCAATGGGCGTGGGGGTGGGGGGTCTTGAAGTATCTCAAGTTTTGTGGGGGGGGGGTTTGAGGCAAAAAAATTGAGGCACATTTCTGAAGACCATACTGTTATGCAGCTCATTTACCCACAGCCTTTCCTTCAAGAGCCAACATTAGTTTAACTCCAAACAAGTAAAAGGTTCCATCTAAGCCTCCATTATTTTTTAAAAGTGAATAATAGCTACTGACAGTCACAATTATATCATTACCAGAAGGCACATTCAGCACTAGTCAGGACGTAGTTGTGACTTCCTACTCCGATAATTTGGTAATCCACGTGACCAATCATGTGACCAACAGCAACCAAATACTACAAGACCTGTGAGTGACGTGGGAAAATATTATTTAGCAAAACCTGTTCTAATGGAGCTTAAACAAGCTTTAAAACACTGCTAATGCCGTTTGGACAAGCAACGCCTCCAGGACAGACTTACCTTGCCACACATGACTCTCGAGGAGATGAAAGGTAGACCAGAGGCAGTGGAGAGGGCCCCACAGCACACGAGACCTGTCGTCTCAGGTTCAGATCCAGGCCTGACGTCTGCCTTCCACCACTAGCAGAAGCAGACCGAGTTTCTCCCGACGTCCTCCTGCAGAGAGCGTCCTCGGCCGACAGCCGGCCTCCATGACCAGAGCTGCGAAGTTTGTAGAAGTCCCTTCAGAACTGGGCAATCTCTACAGGAGGCGTGTGGCAAAATGTCACGATGAGAGAAAAATTGAGATTTTGAAAATTGAATTAATTAAATAAACACAATGAGGAAAAGAATGTAAAAGCAAATACCATTTTTTTTGTCTCTTTGAAAGTCCCTATAATGTTCTTAAAATAGTTTCTTAAGAGGTATGGAGATTGCCATGGGCATAACATTTTTCATGTTTCTCACAGTGGTTTGCAGAAGCAGCGTCACCTTTAATTTGCTTGATTTCAACACCGCTATTATTCAGCAGGAGCTGGCTTTGATTTACAGGCATGTTTTTTCCCAGGAGTCCTATTGTGTCGATACCGCATAGGCCAGAACAACAATACCATGTACAATTTAGGAGTAATTTAATTCTGATTATTACAAGCATCCTGTTGGTGGTAATAAAAACAATACTGTTGGTCCTAAAAAAATATATTTAAAAATCCAACCTGGTTGCTCCAACGTCCTCTGCTAAACTAAGATGTCAGGTGTCATTGTTTGGATCCGTAAAAAAAAAACTGTAATTGCAATATGTTTGAGCTCAATAACAATCCAAACAATTTAGGAATTTGAGTGAACTGCCTACTAACAAAAACAAATTCTGGTCCCTCACGAAACACTCACAAGGAAACTTATCATCATCATCATCATCATCATCATCATCATCATCATCATCATCCTCCCTTTCATTCAGACATTCTGCTCACGCAGAAACATCCTCTTCCTTTTCTGAGAAAGTAAGTAGCTCTTAAAAGGAGACCAGGAGACAGACGCCACCCAAGCTACACACCCACAGCAAACCTGCACATGTAAAAACAACATGGGCACTCCTGACAGCACAGATTTGATGAGCAGAGGAAGACGTGAACATCCTTTGTTCAGATGCCAATCCCTGTTTATTCTCAGTGGCCTTGACAAACACCAATCAATATTTGGGGCCGAGATGACAAGCACAATATCCCCATCTCACATTGATCTCGCTCACCAATTGTCTCTTTACTGTCTCATATTTGTTTCACTGTCACTGGAAATATGTGTCTCACGTCGGCCACCAAGCACATTCGGATTCGCTATTGTCCAGAAGTCAAGCTGCATGATGGGACAGACCCAAAAGCACGTGGCGTCAGCCGGGGCAGTAGGGAGATGCGTGTGCCCAAGGGGTCTCCCACGCACTCGCCAATTCAACGCCCTCTTGGGACTCCGGCAGCTGGGGTTTCGGTTAGCCGCACCACCACTACCTCCACCGTGGTCCGCGTCTGAAAGGTGGGGGCGAAAGACAGTTCAATTCCTCCACCATTATGCAGGTCCACAGATCGGCACCCTGAAAGCTGTTGCTAGCCTACATCAAACAAGCACTTATGTACTCCGCCCAGCAGCGCTCTGTCAATGACATGGGCAGGGCAATACCACATTAAAGAGCAAGACTGACAGAATTCCTGAGGGGAAACTTAGCTTCTTCAGCACACAACTTTATTCACTCACAGAAAATACTAACGTCCTTGTTCGTATTACTGCCTTTGTAGGTTTGCTTTACCCACACAAAGAGCTTCGTAGTAAACAAGCTGGAGAGAGAAAAAATCCACTGATCTGAAATTTACATTTTGGGATGTTATTAATTATGTTTTGTGGTGTTGGTGCTGGCTTGGGTGATGTGGTTATATGAAAAAATTGAGAGATTGCTTGGACTTTTCTGATAAAAATCCACAAATGGAGACAGAAGACTTCCACTGAGCTCTTTTTGTTCAGAACTATGTATTCTTTTGCAGGTGACTGTAGCGTAATCAAAATACTGCTGTTTTCTCCTAATGCTCTGCACTCTACAAAAATCCTTTAAAGAGTACCTTGAACATATATCTAGACAGCTGTGTGTCCTTCAGCCAAAAATGATCTTTGTGAAATCAAAGGCTAAACATCAACGTAATCCCTGTCCCACTTTCCTCCCAGAATAACATGCTTTTAAACAAAGCCACGATACTGTGGAAAAAAAAACAAAATGCTCTTGAGTTTCTTTTCATGACATCTTTCATCAATCTAAGTCTAATATTAGTCAAATCCATAAGACCTGTGCTTACACACTCATGTCCTATTCATTACAGTTCTCTGACTCTTTGCTAATATTAGTCTTGTGCACCCAAACTCCAAAGCTGAACCTGACACAAGGCTCTCCCTTAACTCCTCCCACTCCCAGCATTCTTTGCGGTCGCGATCCAACTGTGGCTGTTGTTAACGGCAGACACGAGAGTGACAGAGCGATGCAGCTGGCACACACATGTAGGCACACATCCTTGCTCGCTCTGAGATCAACTACCATTGCCTGGTCATGTTAAGAACTGAGCTGTACAGGTTTGTGGCGTGCATTCATGTACTCAATCCTGCTACCTGCCAAAACTCAGGACAGCAGAACGAGCACAGAGCATCTGGCCAAGGCCAAAGAAAACGCTCTGAAAGACAGTAACACAGAGGAGGAAGCTTGTACTTTGATTGCCAGGGACTAAGAGATGGAGTGCACTGGGCAGAGAGGGCACCGCTAGATCTGTCATTCAAAAAAACACTGGCCAATGGCTGTGAGCAAGCGAGACGGTGGGGTTCAGCCCTCTGAGGTGGGATGAGTCAGCGTGGGTCAGCCTAAAGCCCTGACCCCAGGGGTATTGAAGGCGGCTTTCCCACGGCGTGAGCTGATCTGAGAGGGGCTCGTTAACAACATCTGCCCCAGTTCAGGGGGGATTAACCCATCCCCTCCAGCTCATCTGCCCCCTCCTCTCAGGCCCACACCACTCGCCTGTCAAACCCACCACTCACCCTGGCCTCGGTCCAGTGGCCAGGCCCAGCAATGCAGCCTGGAGCCAGGAGACACCGCTGATCAATAACCCCCCTACAACACTACCCCGCAGACACTACACCCAGATTCTACCCCCAGACTCTGCCCACGGACTCGGCCCACGGACTCAACTCCCAGACTGTGTCCCCGGACTCTGACCCCAGATCCGCACATGTCAACATGCTGTCTGGCACCCTCAGAATACCGCATAACAGGTTTTGACAGTTGCCCATTTACGCACATCCACACTGCTGACGGATGAGCTCCAATCAACATCAAGAATTATCAAAATGCCAAATAAACAGAATGATTTCAACTGAGGCGTTCCTCACATGACTAGAAGGCCACGCTGAGCAAAATAAAGAAACTCTCTAGTGTTTTGGAGATGCACCTTTCTACATCTTTACACCAATTTGGATGAACTGATTTATATATTTTTTTTATGAGAGACAATGACAAAGGAGCAGTCATGCTCTGATGATGAATAAATGATTAATTATCAGCCTTGACATCGAAAACATGGGAAAACACTCTCTCCAATATGGATAGTGCGATGTGAATTGCGCACGCATTTGGCGGGGTGTAATTACGCTTGTTTGGAGAGGGGGTTACACAAACATCTCCAGTGAGGTCATAGGCAGAGAGAAGTGAGAATCTGTCTGCACTTGTTCTGTGTGTTCCACAGTGCTTCACATGGCACTGGGGAGGGAGAGAAGGAGGGAGAGGAGGGGACCAGAGAGAGAGAGCGGAAGAGAGGAAGTGAATGAGTGGGAGAGAGGAATAGAGAGAGAAAAGAAGAAAGAAAAGAAGAGAGAGAGAGAGAAGAAGAGAGGAAATTAGAGAGGGGAAGAGAGATAGAAGAAGAGAGAAGAAGAAGAAGAAGAAGAAGAAGAAGAAGAAGAGAGGCCGAGAGAGAGAGAGAGAGAGAGAGAGAGAGAGAGAAAGAGAGAGATGGGCCCCCCTCTGCTGGGGCTGACAGGAAATATGTCAAATGTTAAATGTTCATAAATATCAATGGAAATAAATAAATAAGGCTCAGAGAATCAGCTTGTCATTCCATTCACTTGGGGCTTTAAAGATTTTCAGATATTTTTGGACATAACACACACAGAATTAGCAACAATGACCTACTGATACAGAAGAACATAACCTTGTGACTGACAAATGAACTGAATTTCTTGTTTTATTTTCAGCAGCTGTTTTAACATACACTCAAAACCTCAGCAGGTGATTCCTCTGTGGTGGAGCCACAAAATATTAGTGTCCTGCATTGATTACATTAGAGTGGATCAATTCAGACCAGATCCAGTGTCAGGATAGACCAGACCCAGACCACAACTTCAGACCAGACCCAGACGGCAGATAAAAGCTGCTTAATTGAAGAGAAAGAGAAAGAGAGAGAAAGAGAGAGAGAGAGAGAGAGAGAGAGAGAGAGAGAGAGAGAGAGAGAGAAAGAGAGAGCGAGAGAGAGGCAATTAGCTGACAGGCGGCTGCTAGCGTGATTTAAGCCCCAGACAGTGAATACAGGGAGGTCCATCCAATCTTCTGGCATCCAGAGGTACAGTGGACTAATCCCACTGCTGCATTTGGGCCCACGGATCAAACCCACTCTAGAGTGTAGGACCACAGGCGGCCCATGGACCCAAGAACGCTGGGGTCCGGGCCGACCTGCGGAGGGAACTACTGGGCCCTGTCCCTGCGTCCTTCTGGGAAGGTGTCTGATACACCTGCACTGCTCTGCTACTGCTGGCCTGCCAGCTGTCACTTTGATTCATCGGAGCGTCTGAAAGGAGAAGCAGCTGAGAAGCGTCTTCAGACCACGAAGAGCAGAGGAGCAGTGCTCACTGTGCCATGCTGCTGTAACGTGGTACACCAGAGCTGTTGACTCAGAATACATTTGTTTACTTGAGGTTTAAGGCTTAAAGGGTTTAATCGTTTAACCAATGATATATATATATATATATATATATATATATATATATATATATATATATATATATAGAGAGAGAGAGAGAGAGAGAGAGAGATATTAAAAATTGTAGTAAGCTTGTAAAGAGAAACAGGACGTTTTGGGCTTGTAATATACAGATTAGACCCAGACTACAGACACTCAGATCAGACTAATGCAATATATATATATTATTATTATTATTACTATTAGTAGTAGTAGAATAAATGTTAAGTAGTTGTCAACTAGTTTTCATGTTACTTTATATTAGGTCATTAGCGCGTTCATAGTAAACGTTGAATATTAGCCAGAAAATCCACAGAAATAAAACAGATACTATATTTAATACATTATCTTTACGGAGACTTGACTGCAATAATAAACTACATTAACTCGGACTGTTGCCGAGCACGTTAATCACACGTTAATCACACGCTAACGGCAGGACAGGCAGCGGTTACCGCTAAACAACGTTTCAGTGTTTTGATCTCATGTTCCTCGTCCATCGTTAATATATCAACTTGTTGCTTTAACGGAAATGGCGTCGAATAATTTCAAAAGGGTTTTTTGGTATTTACTTTGACATATCAACAAGTGAAGACGCAAAAAAATAATCCACTGAAGTCCATTGGGCCTTTATCCATATACGCCCTTTTGAAAATCTGACACAATTTAGAACTGAAACATTAACATGTGAATTGCCAAAGAGACTAAACTGTATGTAAAATTGTTTAATGAACATGTATTTTAGGATTTGGATAAATTAGTCGTTTAAGCAATACACTTGTATTTTTTATGTATAAGTAGTAACTATAATTTATAATGAATAATTAAAATGCTTAATCGTTTTGCTCATTTGAGCATATGATTATACATTTTTTAAACATTCAGATCTTTGTCGTAACACGGCAAATAATTGCGCAATTCGACAAAATAATAGTTCAATTATATGTCCTTTGCTTTAGACTTTTAAACAACTTGAACCAGTGTTATATCAAAGACCGCTGCTATTTCGCAGGAAATGTTTGAATTTCATCACAATTCATCAATTCACTTAAAGATCTCTACAAGTTACCGTGTTTGAGTTTCACTTTTGACAAAGTTTTTTTGGTCATGTAAATAACAACCTAGGAAAAGACACCCTTTGGTTCCCGTAATCCGCGTCACCGGTATAACTATGCAAGAAAAAAATATCTAGACGTGAGCCTTGAATGTCATTTTGTAAAAATTTATTCAGCATTTGAGAATAGAGGATGGTCTTAAAATAAGTAGAAACGTCAGTTTTAAATAAAACTCTCCGTCCCACAGAATGGGTTAACCTGATACTCTCGAAACATCACAGAAAGAAATATTCACCAAAAAAAATAACTTTTTCAACGATACGTATGGTTCACAAGCTTTTTTTTTTTTTTTTTTAAAAAGGTACTATAAATAAAACAAAGTTTATGCTTGCGACCAGCACAGTCTTTAATTTCATTAAAACCTAGCGCATGAACGAATAAGAAAGGTCTACACAGGTTTGGACGCAGCCAACAAAAACTGACATTCTACAAATGAAAGTGTAAACATTAAATGAACATACTCTCCCCGCCGATGGTTCTGCTGAAATACAACAGCCTCTTCACGAAGCCACGTGCCTTTTTCATAGAGAGAAAATCTGATGGCATGTACGTCAGAAGTCCAATTCTTCTATAGTTGATTGCGTTAGCTTATGATAAAAAGCTCCTTTGCAATACAGGTTTAATTGAGGGCAACATTCAAAATTCAGTCCATGATATGTCGTCATAAAATTCTTTAAAACTGACAACTCATTGAGATTAAAAATAATTTCATTTTTAACAAACGGAACTTCGATTTTTTTTTTTTTTTTTGCAAATAAATGTTCAAGTATCCGAAGTACTTAGTCCTGTACACACACACACACAAACAAAAAAGTCTTTCAAATGTGGGTTAGGGGTAGTGTTCCATTCACACCCGTCCCTGCGCTTTGATAGTGCGGGTGAACACTGTGCAACCGGCTGGTCTGGAGGGTTGAGTGGTCGGCGCTGTCTCCTCCGGGAGGAAGATACATGCTTATCATATCCCTCAGGTCTCCTAAACACGCACGCTGAGAGTGGGAAGTTATCGCCGGCGGCGGAGAACTGGGCTCCGTCTTGCACACAGAGGCCATGGAGCCCAGGCCCATCGCGCTGGACGTCTGCTGCGTGTATGCTGGTGACATGCCGCTGTACGTGGACGCCGCGTTCATGTACGTCTGTGCGGAGGACATCATGGGGTACTGGAGGCCGGCCATCTCATACCGGTGCATCTGCTGGATCTGGGGGCTGTTCATGCCGGGGTGTTGGGGGTAGGCAAGTTGGTCTTGCATGAGCGAGTACGCACTGTTCGTCCATCCGTTCATGTGCGCATAGCTGTCCATCCGCTGGCCGACCGAGACGGCGTTGTTGACCGCGTTTGCACCTGGCGCCAAAAGTCCTCCAGGTAGGGAATACTTGTCTTTCTTCAGCAGGGTCTTGGTCTTCCTGCGGGGACGGTATTTGTAATCCGGGTGCTCTTTCATGTGCATGGCTCGCAACCGCTTCGCTTCATCGATGAACGGTCTTTTCTCCGCGTCGGTCAAAAGTTTCCAGTCCGCTCCCAGGCGCTTGCTGATCTCGGAGTTGTGCATCTTGGGGTTCTCCTGCGCCATCTTCCTCCGCTGACCTCGCGACCACACCATGAATGCGTTCATAGGCCGCTTCACCCGCTCCTGGTCGCTGGCACTGCTGTTTTTGCCACCCGCCGCAGAACCCGTATTGGACTGCGGCGGCAGTGGACTTTTAATCTCGGTTTCCATCATGTTATACATTCAGGCAACTTTTAAGAGGTGCCTAGCACGTGGAAAAAAAAAAACTTTACCTTCTTTTTAAAACTCAAACCTAAAACGAGTACCCCAAGCAACAAAAAAAAAACCAATCAAGCAAAGTTATGCGCTGCAGACTTGAAACTGTATGAACTGAGAGTTCCTCTGTTCCTGGTGCTCCGCTGTACCACAGAACTCTGCAGGTTCGTGGAGCGCGTGAGGCTGTTAATAGAGGCGCGCCCATGTGATTCGGGTTGACAGCGTAACGATGAGCCTGAGCACCGACCAATCACAGCGCTCCGCGCAGCCCACCATCCACACACCGCGATGTGTTAGTGCCGCTTAGGGGCTCCGCTTTCAAGAGAGTTTAAAAGAATATTGGCTAAGTATAACCTCCTTTAGTAAAAAAGCACCTTTAAATGTGTTGTTTTAACAACATTAACTTACACACATACTTAATTAGAATTTATAGACAACCTGTCATCACATTAGACGAGAATCTCGTAGCTTTTTTTCTAGTTGAGAGGAACTAATGTGAAAATGATACTCAGCTTTTGTTTACTAATAAAAAGATTAAATTAAATGTGAACAAGGCGGTAAATCTAACAGGAGCTACACTATCTAGGAGGAAAAAATACAGTTGTTCGTGAATATCGTTAATAAGGACATTTTCACACAGCCTAAATCAAATATATTGCGATAACGTGCATTCGGTTTAAACACTTTTGTAAAGTTATCCCAAACTACACATTCGCTTTACACTATATTTATTTACTTTAGACTTATATGTTCCAGTCAACGATAATGCATTTTTAATACCCGATAAAATACATTGATATTATACTAGTTAAATAATTAATAACATTATATTTCTGGATTTAATAACACAATTCGTCAATATGTCTGCTTTGGCCGTGCTCAAAATTTCACGCAACAAATAAAATTTAGAAGAACCAACTCAGAACACTCAAATGATAAAAAAAATTATTTACCCTGTTGTTTGCGCAACACTCAGCATATTAGAAAAGATTAATGCGTAATTTTTACATCTTTGTGGTGAAATAAATGAATTCTGGAGTACGACTTTGCATCTTACATCAAAAAGAGTTGTAGAGTTATATATGACTATGTGTAACTACATACCATAAAATTAAATCAGGTCTAACACAGTAGAAATTGCCATTTTGTATTTTAAAGTTTAATAATTAGCATCGCTAATGAGATATGAGTAAAACAGAAATATGGGGTACGTAAAAGTATTCACGAAATCTCAGACTACATTGAATAATGATACATTATCGCCCTCTTGTGGGAGAAATCTAACGCCTTGTCTTTTTGCCACGGGATGGTTTGTGTGCGAGTCACTTGTACACAGGATTCAGGAGACTACATGTCTAGTCTCGCTGAGGCGCAGCAGAAACGACTCCAGCCTGCGTGTGAAACACGTTCGCCTTGCATTGTAAAAGAGTGATGCGCGCCTTATTCCTCGGCCTCGTTGTGCTGAGTGTTTTACAAATGACCCAAAGCGCGCAACTGCTGCACGGTGAATTATTAAGAAAGGGGATTTTCTCTGTCGCCTCGGGCAAACTTTACACCTGCAAATGATTACAAGCGCCCATCGAGACCGCCATCAGTTAACCTACAGTGATCAGCAAGAATCACCCCCACACAGTGTGAACGATTAAACCTCTGAATATTCAGAATGGGCTTTTAACGCCGCACATTAATTAACCTGCTCTGTCCTTTCAAAGTTTCGCCGTAGTTTACATGTGAACATGAGTCGCTTCTGTTTTCCGTGCCGATCGCTCCTGAAGACTGAAGATGAAGATGAAGATAAGGGCGAGTGGAGGCGCTTATTGGGAGAGTGTAATGTCCTGCCTCCGCACAGACATGCACAGGGTCATCTATACAGATACATTGATATGCTCGTGAAAATGAATGCAATTCAATGGGATGTGAAATGGTATTGAAATAAAACAAATAAGTACGTTAGCAGGACCCATAAATGCTCCGATCCGGCAAAAAAAAACAAGTTTGTCGTGAAACAAAAAAAGGGATTTGTAAATTGTTAAAATATTGATTAGTGTTCATTCTTCGTTATTTCGAGGTTTTCAGCAACGGTAGCAAATGCCAGGTTAGATTAGTCATTTGTAAGGACGAAATAATCTAAAGGCCGACTAGTTCAACTAGTATAGTCACCAAACGTGTAATTAATTACTGTGGGTGAACCAACTAATTTGACAAAACCGGTTATTTATCCGAGTCTTTTGAGGAACAGGTCCACTTGTAATCTGCTTATGGAAATGGAAGAGACAACGGGGAAAGGAAAACTCCAAGTTACCAAGGGCTCGGTAATGAGGACTTCTGTTCCCCAAATGTCCTAATTAACGAGAGCTGAGGTTCGGGACCACCAGCAGAGCCTGCGGGTCTTCACCGTCCCCGCGCACTGTCCGTCCCACGGTTCTCCAAACCCACTCACGTTAGTGAAGCAGACAGTGCCATTCAAGTGGCCACAAATAGTTGCTTTAATTATTACTATATACTGCGCGAGAAAACTCTTTCTGTCTTTCTGCTTGTGATCGTGCGCAATCTGAATGACCGAATACATGAATACGGTTTCTAGCCATTTACACCATGAGCTGGTAAAGCTATACCTAATCGTCTAACATTGCTATGATCAAAATTCTCATCTGATCAAATGGCCAATGACATCTGATATCAAATATAATTTTTACTTAAAATGTATTTAATTAGGACAAAGGTTATAAAATTGTGTAGCATATAATACACCCCTTTCTTTTATTCTTATTTCCTTTAATGATTTATTTTCATAAATTCTTAAAACGTTTAATAAAAAATTATAATTATACCACTGTAATCTGTATACCCACCAATTCACTTGCTAATAAGGTAATGAAACCAGTAGCCAAGAAAAAAACAATATATGTTTTTGACATGGACGTGTCAGTAAATGGTATATTTATAAGTTTAAGCAAATATATTCGAGTTCATAACTTATGGTCAATTCCCTTAACATCTACTAGATGAAATTCTAATTTTGTCAAAGGCCTGTGTTTGAAATTATAGTCTAAATGTGGGGGTGATGTTAATATTTAAATGTTCAGATTTAACATACGAATATGAAAAGGGGAATTGAATAGGCGTCCTATAACCACTTCATATGAATTAATTTAGTCCAATTTAAGTCGAAACACATATAGAGCCACAAAGTAAACTTACATAAAAACTGACATAATTTTCTCGTTTGGATTTTCAGATTTAACTCATACCTCGAGCGTCAGAGATCATTGATCATTTACATCCTGTAGCCACGGGAATCAGTAATCTTATTGTTTCAGCCCAGTGACTGTGGACAAGGCGTGTGAGCCCCGGTAATTAACGCAGAATAGTTTTTCAATTGCAGCAACAATGGGGACCGTCTCATTAAGATTCGCATGAATTTTGGACTGCGGTACAAATGAAGGTGCCATTTAAACACGCTCTGCCGTTTCCTTTGTGCTGAGCTGAATGAATGCGTCCCCTCTCGTTTAGACACAGGTAAAAATCATACTGCTCAATGAAATAAGGGACAAGGCTCACGCCCGACCTTCCATTTACTCTAAAGCAGGAATTATATCAAGCTCTGTAATAATCGCCCATTCCCGTTCATAAAGTACACGATATTATGCTAAAATATCACGCGAATAATACGCTAGACTGCACAAATATGATATACTACCAACAACAACAACAATGAAATAATTATCTGATTAATGTATCTGATTAACTTCGTCTGGGCGACTATATATAGCCGGTGTGTATGAATGGACTACCTCGCATTCATCTAGCAAACAGTCCTCCAGATGAAATGTGGTAACTTCACAAGAGTGAAGTGGTGGTACTAAATCGTGGAACCTTTGAAAAAAATTAAAATAAAACCGTTAAGCTGTTCACGACGAGGATATAATTCTTAATAGCCGCGGGAAGACCTGTCAAGTGTCACATCAATAACCTATACAAATAGTTTAGATAATGCTAATGAACCGGAGGTGATGGGACAGAGGTTTGTCATGGTTTATTAAAGTTGCATTTAAAGTTTAACAAACCTTTTTTTTATCACGACATGTTTACGTCCATTAACATTCATTTTGGTTAATTCATTAAATACAAATCCCTTTGGGCGTCTTTTCAAAGTGCTTGTTTCTTTAGCCCCATTCTACTGGAACCGCACGTGCAAACAAAGACGTTTCTTAAACGTTAGCTATCAGATTACAGACACTCTCTGTCCGTACATTTTGGGCTGCGTCAAACGTCTTTCCCATAATTTAACCAAAGTAGCAAACCCACGTCTTTCTCGTCAGCTCCCACGCAGTCGACTGCTAACAGGTAGTCTGCTCATACGGTAAATACAGTCGAGCAGATCAAATTTTTACAGTGTAATTCACTATTAATGAAAATTCTACGTTTACTCACTGGTCTACAAATTACCTGGGGAACGTGAAAACTAAACGTGAGAACACAAATTAGTATGCAATCACCTGTGGAACAAATGTTTTCCGTCACAGTGTAATCTGCTAAAGGTAGAACTCACCTGTGTGACAGTCCAGGTATGACCAAGGCAGGCTTTGACCGGCTATACTGCCATGACCTGCATAGAGATTCAAGGAAAAGGTTCATCATGTGCCATCACGGCCAAACACTCTGGCCGTCACCCGTGATGGTGTTGCCATACTTTGCCAAAAGTTGTGCACACTGCATTTTGTGTTTCATGACCATTTCACAGCAGCCAAAGGACCTTCCACACTGTTCTTGCACAAAGCTCTTCCTGTTGTATCTGTGCAAGAAGAGAGCCCAACCGTAAGAACTACATTTGCCAGTTGTCCATGCAAAAACCTTTCATATTAGTTTACAGGGCTATGGGGGGGGGGGGGGGGGGGGTGTTTGTGTCACTGTTATCCATCCACAAAGGGCACGAGCAGACACAGCATGGCCAGGCAGAACTGTCCTGGCCCAGTCTGGGGAGTCCTGTCAATCTGGGGCACTGACAGGACTCCAGAACACCAGCAGTTTTTCACCCAGTGTCTCGCTGTCCCGCACACATCACCCAGATCCAAAAGGTCATGGCGGATGTGTTGGAGACCCAGACGAGAGAAGGAAGTTACGCGCGAGAGCTAACACGCCGTCTGCAGATTTGCTGTCTGCCGGCCCACCGGGACCCAAAGGAGCCCTTGTACAGGCGAGCGGCGATGAAGAGGAGTGATGAAGAGGAGTGATGAAGAGGAGTGCTGATCTAATGTACCGTGAAGCTGACATGAACGCACCATCTGCAGGAACATTAAGACGTTCTCTACACAGGGACCGAACGCCCAGGCTCTGTTTGCTCTGCTGGGGAGACATTTTTCTGCAATATCTTTAACTTTCAGGAGGAAATTTTCTGCGAGATATTAATGCCGGCACATTTGGTACATGATGCGTTAAATGAAAGTAGTTCTCATAACTACATTTATTCTTACAGACTGAAAGCTAATTTCAATTAACCACCGATTTAATTAAGCAGAAAATGATAGGGTTTTGGTCGAGTCACTGAGTTTTCAGTACAACAGATTGTCTTTGAATTAAGAGAAGGCTCTGGTATGTCTTCACTAAAGAAAGCTTTAGGCCATATTCATACTGAAAGGTCTTTACAGGTCTTCACTACACTACACTTCACTACACTACTACACTTCAAGCTCTAGCATTAATACAGTGCAAAATAACACAAAAGTCATTGCTAAAATGAAATGATGCTTACATGGAAGTACTTCACGAGAATCGAAACACATTTTGTTTTTTATTTACTGTTTTCTATCTCCTTTTACAAGTGTAGTACAAACTGTCTCTTGTCCTTTGACTGTCAGACTTCATGGACCTGTAAAAATGGATCAAAATGCAAACAGCTGCCTGAAGGCTAATTACACTCATTATTTCTCATGTATCTTTTGAATCATTGCCATGTAGTACAGTTTCTCCAAAACAAAGGAAACTTTCCCCGTTTTGTGTATAGCCAGGAGTGCTGAGTGGTCAGATTTAGCGTTGCACCACGCCGGAGAAGCGTACCGCTTTTGTTTTAAACATAATTAAGATCCCACTAATCTGGGCCAGTGTAAAAAAAAAAAATGAAACATTCATTTTGTCAAACCCTCATTAGTTAAAGATAATATTGTGGGGAAGTGCAATTAATTTGCGCTCATCCTTAATTAATTAAATGCACTTATTTTTATAATATGATTAATGCCGTAAAGTTACTATCAGTAAATGATTTTAAAATGAATATCTAAAGATAATACTTTACGCATTAATTGAGGAAGTATAGGCTACGGCTGCAGCAAAAAGCTCGACGAACTAATTATGGAAAGTAATTTATTAAATCTGAGAGAAAGAAACAAACAATTATAAATAGATAAATGAATCATGGGCTCCATTACGTATAATCTGGGGTGATGTGGGGTGAAAAAGTCAAACGTCTGTTGCCTGCCAAGCGTTTGATAATGTAGATACTCGTCATAAATTTAGCCTGTGTAAAGGTCTCATTAAAAGGGGGCATAATTTAATTAAGAGTTAGCCATCGCCCTCTAAATGTATTAATTACCTTGGGCGTGATGAGATGAGTTTGGGGATTACTGATGAATTCATTAGGGCCAGTGTTGGGAGAGTCCCGCGGGCTGTGGGGAGAGACCAGCGCTGTTGACAGGATAATGGATTGTGTGGCTGTAGAGGAGACTGGTCACCTTGTCAGAGGTAACCCAGAGGAGCTTTAAAGGAGCAGACCAAGCCCCCCAGGGCTGGCCTCGATGTGCTGGGGTCCTGCAGCCGTCCCGAAACGTGACTCTAAAGCCCTGTGTGTGCTACCTTCTCAACACTCCTAGCGTGGCTTGATGCTTCAAACTGCTATCAAAACTGTCAGCCTATCAAAAGTAGCACAGGGACGTCTTAACGCCACGTACAACCATATCACTCCGCAGCAGTGAAAAGCACATGGGGTGCTTGTCTGGGGCAGCAGCGACCCTATTACACCACCCATTAAATAGGCCATTACTTTAAAAATGACATCTAATCCAGACGCCTCACTGCAAACGCTTTATCCGTGTATCAAACGCTCTGAGTGCTACTAGGCTAACCAAAAACTCTTAGCGGTCGGTAGACTCCTCCAACCACCCACACACACCCACCCACACACACACACACACACACACACACACACACACACACACCACAGGGGTGAAAAGAGTGTAGAGGGCTTGACAGCTCAAAGCCTGGGAGACTGACACGTCAATGGCAGATACAAGCTGTTGCAGTTCCACTGGAGGGGACGAGTCTTAGACAGCAACTGCATCCTCTATGTGACAGTCTGACAAAGACATTCTCTTCTCTCACTGGCCCCATACACACACACACACACACACACACACACACACACACACACACACACACACACACACACACACACACTGTACACTCGCATATAAATGGACACATTATGTTAAATAGTGAATGCACGTCCTGGTTAAAGTTTTTGTCAATGTGTACATTACCCTTCTTTTTGAATTACAGACATTAGGCTATAATTTTCTCACAGAGAAAAAAAAATACTTGAAAGATATACTTTCAATCCACTATAAACTCAAGCCCATGAACTACTCTAACTTCATATTATCCCAATCACCAGACATTAAATCTATTTGTGTTTTATTCTCAGTCATTATAAACACACAATGATTTATTCATTGAATTCAACAATCACTCAATGACTTATTCATAGATGCAGAGTAAGCCCACACACTGCTGTAAGAAACAACCACCCAAACAACATAATAGAGCCTGATTCTGGGTCGAGGACCTTATTAGTGACTCACGAAGCAAAACCACTCTACCGTTTTTCAGACCAGCGCGCATTCAAAAACCGAGAGCCTTGCCTGGGTGGAGAACTGACACCAGCGTGCAGCGCAGCTCACCAGATCTTACAGAACACACCTCCCCGACCCGCCCCTCCCCCACCCTCGCTACCTCAGCAATCCAGTCCCCAGCAGCGGCTCCCAGAAAGACACTCACCACCTCTCGCGTTTCCCTCTTCGTCCCTCTCTCCGCACAAGGGGCGTGTGTGTAGGGGGGTAGGGGGGTGGATGGGGGGGGGGAGCAGCGTCAGGTCGTCCGTGAGACCCATCTGGCCGTGCCGGACATGCCGCTCCCAGACCCAGAGAGGCAGGGGCGAGACGGCGGGCAACACCCTCTCATTCGTAGTGGCGGTGGCGGCTACGAGCTCAGCCCTCCCCATGGCGGAGAGCTGCCTCGCGGGGCTAAGATTGCCTTCCACAAAAGCTGACAATGCCCCAGCGAAAGCCATTGTTGATATTCAACATTTTTTAAATAGCTGCGCGGAATGGACAACGTGGCGGCCCACAAAACTTGGCGAGGAAAACTGACCCGGAGTCGTTGTCTGCAAAGGCTTCATGCCATGAAAAAGAGCAAGAGAGAGTGAGAGAGAGAGAGAGAGAGAGAGAGAGAGAGAGAGTGCAAAAAGAAATTGACACAGAAAGGACTCGTCTTCTTCTGAGACAACGGGCTCTGATTCTGTGTGTTGTAGTACTGAGAAGAAGCTCTCTGGAGGTGGTGACTGAGTGAATGACTCTCTGTGAGTCTCTAGACATTTTGGCCAACACTTCACATCCCTTCCACACAACCCTGGAAAAACAAACCCATTCAACAGCAGAGCGACGGGACTGCAGCGTGAAGAAGAGCAGAAGAGCACCGCGAGACATCTTCTCACCTCACTCAGGCTCTACAGTCCGTCTCCTAACTGCAGGGAGCGACCTCCGACCTCCTGCTGTCTGTACCGAATCACACTACTTACACTACACAGCGCCGAGTGTCCGTTACCCAAGACACCCTGGGCTATATTCCATAACCTGCTGCTTTTACGACACTTTCACTTTTTAGCCGCTTAGAGTACAGCGGCTACTTGGAATATTCAGAGTATTCATTATGAATACTGCTTGTCGTCTAGATGTCTATGCAAATGTCATGTAAATCCACGTCTGTGTATATACATCAGTGTTGCCATAGTTACTTTGAAACAGTAATCCGACTACTGACTACTGACTACTTCTTTAAAAAGTAACTCAGTTAAGTTACTGACTACTTGCTTTTAAAAGTAACTAAGTTAGATTACTTTTAGTTACTTTCAGCAGAGGCTGATCCCCCGCCCCTATAACATGAAAATGACTACCAGTTCTGCCAATACTCACTTTATTGACATGTATTTTAACCGGAACATCAAAAATGACACTGGCATTTGTAAACTTTTTCTTGAAATAGGCTTACATGTTTTTTAAATAAATAAATAAGACAGTCTTTCTGTTCAACTCCGCCCACTTACAGGGTTGCCAACTGTCACGCATTGAGACACACGCATTTGACTGTCTTCACACGCTTACGCCACACTTCCGATATCTCACGCCGAAAAAAAAATCCAGTTTATTTACCTCTGATCCACATCTATGATTCAATGAGTTACTAGTTCGATCTGGCGCCAACCACCGGCGATCGATCGATCGCGATATAATACTGAATTTAGTCAATTTTACACCCCGCCCGGTAACAATTTACGTTCGCCGCCAAGCCCCGGTTTTTTTTTTTTTTTCAGGTTTGACGTTGTGTTTTTGAAAGTAGACAGCACTCTGTCGCCAGGACAGAGTGTACAACGGACCTTAATGTTGTCTTCCTTAGCCGAAATAAAATCAAAATAATGCCTGTATTTCCAGCTGCTAAAGGCGAACCTCTCCTTCCATCTGACTTTGGCGCCGCAGAGCAGAGATGACGTAACCGCGTAAGAAACGTGTAGCCAAAAAATAAGAATGAATAAATATAACCTACGTTCCCCCGAAATGCAGAAATAGTAACGCACGATGTTTTAGATAAGTAACTTTAATCTGACTACTAGTTTTTAAATAGTAGTTGCGTTAGACTACTCGTTACTGAAAAAAGTAGTCCGACTACAGTAACGCGTTACTAAGTAACGCGTTACCGGCATCACTGATATACATATATGTAAATTGGTATATTGCCCTTTTTATACGTAGTTATATCCCCCTTACTTTTGTCTGATATATGATATATGTTCGTGAAATATTGCTACTGTAACACTGCAATTTTCTCTGGGATCAATAATGATTGATTGATCGACTGATTGTCTATGCTGAGCATGCAGTGCACACACACACACACACACACACACACACACCCAAATCAGCCAGCAGCTACAGATGCAACTTTATAAACAGATGTCCATATGTAGAGATAAACATCTAGAGATAAGCATCCCATGTAAGAGGAAGCAGTCTTCTTAAGACTGTAATACAGAAGGCACCGTCATCATTTTCATAGTATTGACTGAAAACGTAGCGTCTCTCCTCCTCAATGGCCATCATAATGGTGAGCTTTTATGAGGTTTCATCAATTTCAGCCTTTAATTGTTGTTCTGATTGCCTATGATGGCTCTTGACAGCTAACAGTGTCCTGTTTCCATCTTTGTCAAAGTGGCGGCTGTAGATTAATACAGACATTAAACAAGGCTTTAACCTCTCATCTGTCAGTGACCAGCCTAAGAGGACCTGCGGGAGCCGGGCGCCACTAATGTGGCTGTAATGGGGAAACATGTTTACGTACGTGGTGATATTTGCAGGTGCATTTCTTTGCGAGGGCAAGTGCGTGTGGTTCACATCTCAAGGGAACATATTCAGAGAGGTATCAGGATCCCAGACAGACACATAAACGATTGTGGCTTTGAAGCAGAGACAGAAGCCACTGACGCTATCTGTGACCCCACCCTGCTGCTTTTGTTAGGAACAACATTATCCAACCACTCTCACAGCCACACCCTCCTCACGGCTACAGGCGCGTAGCGTTAGCCAGTACACCAGCCTGTGACCGAAACCCACAACGGTCTCCATTTCCACCTCATTCCACCATAAAACTGCAAAACTACTTTATTTTCTACAGCTTAGAGTTGATGCAGGAGCAGCTTCCTTCACCTTGTGCCTCTGTTCATGGACGTTCACGATGTACAGTGAGGTAGTCGTGTGGTCTGGTTTCATGTCCTTTTCTGTGACATACAAAAGCGTGAAGTTAATTGGGGTGAGGAAGATTACTCAGACAAACTAAGCACACCAGACTGGCCATTCGAGCTGTGAGAGGATACTGAGACTGCATAATTACATCGATCAGGGAGAAATTACTGTCCTGACAGCAGAGGTTGGCGAAGTATAATCTTACAGGTGTGTCAGCACCAGACTGGCCAGCAGACAGAGAGTAAGAGAGAAGTCGTAGGGAAGGAGGAGGGGGGGTGGCTGTGGTTGTCTTCCTGGAAATCCACGTCATTCGCACCCATCTCAAACCATTACCTGCCATCAAAGTGCTAATTTTACTCCAGCATTACCGGCGCCCTCTTGCCCACCCCCTCCAGCCCCCACCCTCTCCCTCCCCTTTTGCCCCCAGTCCCTGAGCCCCCCCACGCTGGGCCGGATGGGGAGTCCTGGTGGGAAAACGACATTCAATCTGCCAGCTGCTCCGTTCACGCCAAATTGGCAAATGACAGCTCTCCGCATCTCGGCTTTCGGGAAGCGAAAGGTGCCACCAGCCCGGGCCTTGAGACGTGCAGGGACGGAGAGGAGGACGGTGGAGCGGGGACACGTCCCCGGACCTCCTCCCCCATGTCCACTCTGTGCTGATGGAGGGCTGGTGGAGATGGATGAGGAAGCAGAGGAAGGATCTAGGCGTCAGACCTAAACAACTTCCTCTTCCTGCTGAAGAAGGACACAGTCTCTGCTCTCTGGTAAGCAAACGTCTTAGGAAAGCCTGGTGGCCACTAAAAATCAGAAGGTTAGGTGCAGAGAGTAATATAGTACTACGTACTCCATAATTCCTGGGTACGTAAAAAAATGGACTTGCTCTGGTGAAATAAGATGAATTAAGGTGTAAGAAAAAGTTTGGAAAATGCAGAATTTTACATTTACACTTACTTTTAGTTTGAGAATAATTTTTTGGAATAATAACAATTGTACAACTGCCTCTGTTTTAGATTTTGGAAGCCTGAACCATCTTTGGTGGCACTGCCTGGAGTGAATGAGCTGGTGATGTCACGTCTGCTGTGGACAGGTCCGCCACTAAAGGTACAGACACCTGAGATCCAAACTGGGCAGAAAAATGGAATAATCTAGAATTTGTTCAAATGAAAGTAAAAGTAACTTGGTGTACTTCACAATCCTCAGTCATCACCTTAGGCAAGGACAAAGAGCAGAGAGGAACTGCCCAGTGACATTTGCAATCACTAGCATGTCTAGTCTCTAGACCTTTAAGTAAATATAGATTATGAATAATAGAATAAAAAAGATACTGTGACTTCTTAAGGTGGAGATTTTGAACCGGTTAGGTCAATTTCCTAATTTAAATGACAAAATTAATGCATTTCACTAGCTGAACTTAGCACTTGTCAAAGCAATTTGTTCATATCGGGGACTGAATACTTCATTGTAATGAAACTGTCTAATCTTTCAGATTATGTACTCATTTTATTGAGGCAAATATACAACAAAGACCTTTTCAATGTTGTGTTCTCTGGTTTAAAGCATGGAGCATAGTATTTATACAATTGTTGTTTATAATTGCAGTGTTGAACTACATAAAAGGACTTAAAATCAATGTTGTGTTGTTTATGGTCCCTACACCAAACTTTCTCTTACAATTTACTTTAATGCATTGGAGTTCCTTAGAGCACAACACTCCTTATAAGGCAATACTGACCCAGTACAGATGCCACAGTACCACAGAGTACAGCACTCTTTCTACAGTACCAACGTGTAGTACTCTTCATTAGGTGACACCAGCCCAACTCCTCAGCCCCACAGAAGAACTAAAGCCCATTTGCCAATCACAAAACGAGGGGATGAGAAGAATATAAGTGCATCGTTCTGCTGACCTTGTGCTTCTGTGAGGCTCTGGGCACGGTGGACAAAGGCACACACACGTCCAAACACATACACACACACACACACACACACACACATCCAAACACACACATGCACACACAAACAAAGGCACACACACGTCCAAACACACACATGCACACACACACACACACACAAACAAAGGCACACACACGTCCAAACACACACACACACACACACACACACACACACACACACACACACACACACACACACACACACACACACACACACACAAAGGCACACACACGTCCAAACACACACATGCACACACACACACACACAAACAAAGGCACACACACGTCCAAACACACACATGCACACACACACACACACACACACACATAAACAAAGGCACACACACGTCTAAACACACACACACACACACACTCACATACACACACACACACACATGCACACACACACACATACACACACACACACACACACACAAACAAAGGCACACACATGTCCAAACACACACATGCACACACACACACACACATACACACACACACAAACAAAGGCACACACACACATCCAAACACACACTTCCAAACACACACATGCACACACACACACACACACACACTTCCAAACACACACACACACACAAACAAAGGCACGGTTCTCAGGACAACGTGCTACGGCACAGTAAAGGCAGGCATATTGTCCCCCCCCCCCCAACACACACACACACATACACACACCTCCCCACCTCATCCATGCCGAATGAAGGGTGCTCTTTGTGCTAATTAAGTGCTAATGGTTGTTGCCCTGCAGAGAATGCTAATTAGCCTCCCTTTCTCCTTCTGGGTGAGCATGTACTTCAACACAGTTTAATGAGGGGAGGCAGGTATGCGTGTGCTAGGTTAATAGGGTATCCGCACAAGACTGGGTCTCCCAGCTATGGGCTACAGTGGGGGGAGTTTCCTGTGCCTTGGTCTCTCACTTAGCCTCACACACACACACACACACACACACACACACACACACACACACACACACACACACACACTCACACAAACACAATAACAAAATCTGAAGTCTAAGACTGGACATACCTTGGATATCCTAATTCTCACATATGCATCAGCACACCCCCCCCCCTCCCTCCCTGCCTCTCGGTACCTCTAAACAACATTCACCTCCGGGTGAAGGGAGAATATGTGGTACTTCATCAGTGACTTTCAGCCTAATGGAAACACCAACCAGTCCCCAAGTGAAGCTGCCATACAGTCAGGCAGTGTGCTGTAACGAGACTCAACGTACTACTGCACTGAGCTACAGCATCTCTGAGGTGTTTGGCATATTTAATGAAATACGAGACTGGATTTAGACCAGAGTTTGTGCGTCACAATGCAGTAAGTAACTTACTGTGGAAAATATATCAGAAGGTACAATAAATATTTTGAAAGTATTGACTAACCTCAGCAATTTCTATGATTTATTTTCAAAAACGTCTCTTTGCAGCAATATTTGTTTTTAACTACTGGGGCAAAACTCTGCTGGTCTAGAGCATTAATAAATACAACCAGCGCAACAGCAATTTAAACTTATATATCAGCATGTTCTGAATGAATAACTCAAGTTCCCAGAAGGCGTCATTTAAAAACTGCTGGCCACGGAGAAAATGATGCCAATTGGCTAAATCGTCGTCCTTGTTTACAGGCAACGTAAACGGATAAAAAAAATAAATATAAACACATATTGTGGTGAAAGGCAGGGAGCGAAGAATCTGATTAGAGGGAGTGAACGGCGGAAGTGTGAGAAACGTGCGCGTGCGCGCGCGCGCCGGGGTAAACACAGATTTCGGGGTGGTATTGGAATTACCTGCGGGAGATAATGGCGCTGCGTTGCCGATTAACTTCCGTCGCTTAAACGCGACACATTTAGGTAATCTTGTCCCCCAAAACATGTCAATGGCTGAAAGGCTGCTTCAGCGCTATCAGGAGCCTGTGGTCCCCCACACCGATGCAGCTGGCGAGGGGCTACCGTCGACTGTCAAAACGCACGCCGAGATCTAGTTATAATATAATTGAATTTTCATATCAGAGGAGACCAGAGTCCCTGCAGACAATAGAACTGCTGAGTCCTCTCTGATATTGGCACAGGCCCTTTGCCACGCGCATGAAATCAGTATGTTAATGTCCCCGCGTTTCTCTTTTTTTAAAGGCACTTGTGCTTCCGCAATGCACTGCCGATGTGGGTTTCAAAAAATTGCAACTATTGATAAGTAGGCAGGCAGCAACCCTTAGACCACCACCACACACACACACACGCACGCACACACACACACACACACGCACACACACACCTCTGCTCACCATCCAACCCTCCGAGCTCCCAGACATCACTGCACCCCATCCGACGGTCCATTATTAAAATTGTAATTTATTTTTCTAAATCAGAATGACAGCTTGCTTTCTTTTCTCTGCAGCAGGCGGTGAATCAAGCCTCTTTAATTACTTTCGTAACTTCCGTGACCCTGAGAGCACGCGCCTTCCTCCGAGAAAATGGGCTCCCTACAAAGGCCTTCCTCAGCAGCGCGCGCCTCTGTTCATTTAAAATGCGGGAATTTATCGAGTTCTGGGTTTTCTATGATTTTGTTACCGCTTCACCTCCTATCTTTCCAACGTCCCTATTCGACCTTCTGAGACCCGAACCGAACTGCCCCCGCACCTGCATGTAAACCCACAGCCCCTTTACAGGAAGTTTTCCTGTGAGAAAACTAAGAATTTTACCTTCTACTTAAAGGTGCATTCCTCCGTGCATGCGTGTGTGTGTGTGTGTGTGTGTGTGTGTGTGTGTATGTGTGCGTGTTTGTGTGTGTGTGTGTGTGTGTGTGTGTGTGTGTGCGTGTGTGTTTATGTCCATTAAGCTTCTCCCATGGGGAACATGCCTCCCTGAGTCCTTTCTAAAGGCCCATATCCAGGTTATGGCCCTCCCCACACACAGTGCACAGGGGTCTGCCCTTCACAATGCTGGGATCAGCGTGGATGAAGCATGCACTTGATCTCCCAGCAGCCCTCGGCCAACAGAGGTCAGGGTCAACCTGCAAATGAAAGCTCCATCAGTCATGAAGGTTCACCAGCTGCCTTCAAACAGGCACGATCATGACCCTTGTTTATCAAAGACGTATTTGCTCATGCTCAATGGGTATGTGTGGTGTGTGTGTGGGGGGGGGGTATGAAAGCTTTCACAATGGCTTCTTTTAAGGACACTGTTTACAAATCTAAGATGCATCTAATAGAAACGTACAACTCCCTGAATCTCAAAGGCCTTCAAGCCGAGTCTGATGCACGCCATCAAACGACTGAACTCCTCCAGTGTGGCTGAAATTCTTGGGGGGTTTTGTTCACAGCAACTGAAACCTGTTTATGAGGAGTGTACATGCGGGAACATCTTTCCTGTCCTCCTGCGTGTGGTTTCTGGGTAAGCAGAAGACGGTGCTCCAGTCGTTGACTCTTAATTGGTGACTACAATATTTCAATATATTTCAAGGCTTTAATATTCTCTGCATCAATCAGTGTTTTCTAACGCCTACTCTGGAAAATCAAACACTGCACCAGTTTTGTAAGGAACGTATAAGTCGTTGCTGAGATGGTGAATACTTAGATTGATATTTTACTTTGATTTTCTGTAGTCAGGATGTCAGAGGCAGAACACACACACATCTGATTACTGTAGTTTTCCTTAGAAGAAGAAAAAAAGCTTGCTTTCTTATCCACACCTGCCTCACGTATTTCGCATCAGTGCTAGCTCAGAATGGTTCCTTCTAAGAAAGGCACAATGACCCTTCTAAAGACTGACCGGGGCATGGCTGACGACACCATCATCTGCTGCACCTCGTTTGAGAACAACGAGGACTCTATCAAATGTAAAAGACAACGTACATTCCATTTGATGTTGGAAACTAGCTTTAAGTGACCCAGTTCATACCAGTCAGACTCATGGTAGAAGCAATATGGTGCCAGCTTCTTACAGAGGACGCAGGGCACCCAACGCGGCTGCTGCTAATTAAAGCTTAAAAAACATCCAGAGGGTTTACCTTAGGCGAGCTGCGTGTTCTCAGTTTGCTAAGACGGCTGTGGTTTAGCATGAAAGTGCATGGTTGTCTGACTTATGAAACGCACTAATATGGTGTAATCCCCACTATCACGCTCACCCCCTCGCTGACTCCACTGTTCCGGCCTCGGCGCCGGTGGAGAGGCGGGTAACTCCAGCAGCCAGGCACCCGGCCGGACCGTCTGATAATTGAATGAGTGATTATCCGTCCCATTAATAGACAATGATACGGCGCGGGCTGCCATACGTCTGGAATATTAATGAGAGGCTGTAGGGGGTTTGATAAGAGGGGCGGCGGGCAGCCGCCGTGTTGGGGTTAAAACAATTTGCCCCGGGGTGGGGCGACTCGGGCTGCCTCCATCACCGGCGAGCCCTGCACGCAGCCACGTGAGGTCACTAGCCTCACGCACACGCTGCCCTCGGGTTTCCGGAACCTTCCGCCGCACCAGGGCGGAAACGCGGGAAATCCGGCTAGTTAGTGGAGCACCAGCACACTTTAAAATGATTTCCTAATGATGCCTAGTGGTTCGTTAATTTTTCATTACGATGAGTAGTGACTGATTCTCAGAACGCCCTGCATCAGGGTAATGCGGTTGTTCTTGTGTAAACTTTCAGGCTAGTGTGTGAGAGTGTGTGTAAGCTACGTGTGCAGAACCCTTTATTATAAACAACTAGGTAGCCTTTCAGGAGGTACTCTACACGCTCGGACTGACAAGAACTGTTCAAAGACGCACAGCCTGCAGAAATATGAGACTCTACCTTCTTCACAACCAGGCCATGGGCTGGTGGACTCCAAGAATACGCAACCATACGATGACCTGAGCGTTTGAGACGGATGACGGATCTCACACAACACCTACCGCCAGATCTACAGGAGAGGAACATTTATGGTGCAGTTCAACTCAGAATCGCCATGCAAATCAACATGTACCATCTATTAGCGTCAGAAAGCAATATTTCCCATTTCACCTCGTAATAATGGCGCTCGGCGCCGCGAAGTACCTTATCACAGGTTTGTCACGGAGAGAAAGCCCCGTTCCCATGGCAACCGTGAAAGCCATCGGTTTGCTTTTCAGATGGATAATGAACTTCTCTCCTCTTTATGTCAGTCCACAGCTCCACTTCCAGCTTCTCAGATTAAAGTCCATGGGTCCTTGAAATCATTCATCTATTCTAAAATGTGACAAACAGCAGTATGAAGAATCCACGAGAGCAAAGTGTACACGAATTCCAGTCCATGCTGGGCTTACAGGACCTGAATGGAGCCATGACTGGCATTTTAGACTAATGGCATAATTAATTATAATAAAAAGAACAAACACAGTGAAGATAAAATGGCAAATTAAGGCATGCACACCAATATAACAATGCACAAATTCTCTGATTATATCAGACAAATAAAAATGAACCATAATCTAATTTTATGGTCAAAGGCATAAAGCTGAAATAGTATCCTTGTCAGTTGATAAATGAGATTAACAGTGCTAATTTATTTATTATCATTTGAATATATTAAATGAGTACATTACAAAATATTAAAGATAAATTATTCTTTTTAAACTGAAATATTTGTTCATTGCCCAGAAAGCCAGATTTTTTTGAGGGAGTCTTCATAAAAGTAAAATATATTTGTGTATAATAGTGGGTTTTTGTTTCGGTTCCACTATGAAAATCACACATATAAAATCATCCAGACTACAAGATTAGACCACCAGTAATTTCAGGTAAGGATCACAGCTACTAACCAGATGAATATAAACGTATCATGCATTTTATTGAAAACTTCAAAGAGCCTTTGAGTTCTTTGATCCACCCTTTTACTGTGGAGCCCTAAAACCAGAGTGTTTCTGCCTCTCTCTGCAGTAAATCCTATCATTTAACACTTCTCGTTTTATATACTGTATTACACACTGGGCTATTATATTTATTCATGGTTTATTACCCTCTAACTCCATTTTTAGGTCATTTAACAAAAATCTACAACTAAAATCCTTTTACTAATAATATATAGGGAATTAAATGAAAATACCAAGCAATGAATCTGCATATGATAACCAAGAAGCACCACAATAATTGCCTTTCCAAAGCACCCTCTCATTACAAAAGCATTTACAACTCTTATCTATATGATGACTTACTGAGCACCTCTTCTCTGGCGAGCCTTGCCAACCAAGACCCGTATTTATACTGAACTGTGATCCAGTGTGCTCTTCATTTTACATTTAACAGCTAAAATATAGACAGACTGGGTTTGATAGTGGCATTTGTAATCATGTTTATGAATAGCAAATTAAGTGGCAGAAACATTCTTAGCAAATCTCAATCAGCACCTTTAAGATGGTTTTAAATTTTGATAATGTATTTCTCTATTGTGTTGAGGGTCTCATCCATCCAAAATGCACATTGTCGTGTGGGGTTGTTTCCTGAACATTTGTTATCATGAATCTACTTAAACCATCATTTGAAATAAATATTCTACACAGCTGGTTACGAGCCTACTGTAAAGAATGACCAATACCAATACTGTCCTGCTTCAAGGAACGTGTCACTAACTTATCGCAGCAAAGCCACAAGGGAAACGAATGACTAGGGTGCAATTTCTCTATACAATTTCAAAATGCAATTTGAAATTGCCTTTTTCAAAAATTGCACAAAAATGCAATTTCACTATAGCAAATAAGAACAAGATTTTATATTCAGACACATGGGACATGTAGTGGGAAGAGTTTTCCAAGGTTCTAGCGATTTCCAAAGACGATATACAGATACAGAGGAATACTGTACAGAATGTTAGTGTCAATTCATTAATTTGTAAGTTTGTCCTACACATTTTGATCGCATACATTTTTAAGACTAAAAAATAATAACAGCATATCCCACTGGTCTGGGAAAAATATCTAGAATAAACCCACGGTGCAGATTCTGGTCAGCTAATAAATGATAAATCAGCTCACATCAGTCTGCTGCTCAGGCGAAACTCAGGTGCACAAGGCACAGAAGGTTTTCTTCTTCTAATACCGTAAGGGAAATTAGTCTTTGCAGACAATTTGTTAATATACCCCCCCCCCCTTTTTTAAATTCCTGTCTAATATATTGTGGCTTGGTGCTGATAATATTGTAATACTGATTTCTTTCTCGGACACTGTGCTGCTATCCTTGGGGTTTGGGAGCTAGGTGTCCTTCATAAGGGAGGCAGAGGCGGAGGGTGGTGGTGGTGGTGGTGGTGGTGCTGGTGGTGGGGGGGGTGATGAGGTCAGCCTGCTGTAAATAAGAAGGGAGTCCAGCCCCTGACCTCCAACGCCATGCGTCTTCTTTAACAGGGGTTTGAGGCCCTGTACTCTGTGCCAATGTTAGCTGCCAGTGAGCATTCACGCAGCTGTGGCACACCTGCAAAAATGTTCTGTTTATGTGTGTATAATGCTAATTTAATAACGCCAACACAGTATTTTCAACACAGTAACCGTCATTTTCACTTTTGTAAATGATCAGGCTTATTAAACATTTGCTGGTTGACAGTGAGTCTGCAAATGTTTAACAAATCTTTAATAAATGATTTAACAATGATAAACTCTAATTCGCTATGCCACTATTTTAGGTTAAGATTTTACTTAAATTTTACTTTAACTTCTTGTTTGATAATTTATGATGGAATAAATATCTCAATATCTTTATTACATGTCAGTAATATTAGAGGCGTGCAGGGCCACAGAGTAATTTATTCTGATTATCTGTCCTGTTTATGTAAATTAGTCTTTTAGAATAATAATTATTCCATTTTATTGAATGAGTTTCCTTTCATTCGAATCTAATATATGCAGTCTCATATATGTACATTGAACTAATAGGCAAGCATATGAAATCTGTATGCACGTATGCATATGTGTTGTAGCGCATGCTAAATTAAATTTGTCTTCTCATAATATATTGACTCTCAGTTAATGGAAGTGTCATAAGTGCAGAGCTCTCGTGAACACTCGCGGCCCCGTCAGTGTGACACCCCGTACAATCTCAGCGCCTCCCCTCGTTCCTCCCACGTTACAAAACGCAACAGGCAACAGGTCTATTTATCACCGTCACAGCCATTATACGCAGAGCGCTGGGAGTCGTCTCAGTTTCGGTGCACACAGTCATAAGGATGGCAACGACGACATCTACTGGTCAAAAGAAAAACTGAACGTCTTCGAAAAAACGCCTCAGAATAGCAAAACCAAACACCAGCAACAACTAACAAAGCGTTTATGAAATAAACAAACACAGTACTAATTGTAAAATCACTAGACTGTCAGTAATACATTTGTTAAAGGACTTTGTTAAAATTTGTTTGATCTCCAACAAAGAATTTATGTTTTTTGTTCAAAAGCAGATATATACAGATTATTGACCAATATTTGTAAAATTATACTTGCTTAAATATAATTCAGCAGATGAGGTAGACCCATATTGAATAAAGTAATGGATTATCTGTTAAATATAAATAAACAGTGTAGAATGTCCCATTAATTATTTCCAGGGAATTTGGAGACTTGCAAGTTGCAACAATCAATTTATATCCGCACACACACACACACACACACACACACACACACACACACACACACACACACACACACACACACACACACACACACACACACAACACACACACACTCCACACACCTTTGCTGTCTCTGTGGCAGACACTGTATAATAAAATTATAGAGAAATGGTGACAAAAAAAGTGAAAATTACATTATAGTTTATATTTTATTATTCAGAAATAACATTGAAATAAAAGAAAACATTGTATAATACAGTAAAAATAAACACTATATATATTGTATATGATCACAGTAATAATATACAATAACATAATAGATTTTTATATATGAGTGAAACCCACATGCACACGCACACACACACACCCACACACACACGCACGCACACACGCACGCACGCACACACACACACACACACACACACACACACACACACACACACACACACACACACACACACACACACACACACACACACACACACACGTACACTCACTGGCCACTTTATTAGGTACACCTGTCCAATTGCTCATTAATGCAAATGTCGAATCGGCCAATCACATGGCAGCCAAGACGATCTGCTTCAGTTCAAACTGAGCATCAGAATGGGGAAGAAAGGTGATTTAAGTGACTTTGAACATGACATGGTTGTTGGTGCCAGACGGGCTGGTCTGAGTATTTCAGAAACTGCTGATCTACTGGGATTTTCACACACAACCATCTCTAGGGTTTACAGAGAATGGTCCAAAAATGGTCTGTAGGCACAAATGCCTTGTTGATGCCAGAGGAGAATGGCCAGACTGGTTTGAGCTGATAGAATGGAAACAGTATCTCAAATAACCAGTCATTACAACAGAGGCATGCAGAAGAGCATCTCTGAACACACAACACCTAGAACCTTGAGGCAGATGGGCTACAGCAGCAGAAGACACACCAGCTGCCACTGCAGTCGGCTAAGAACAGGAAACTGAGGCTACAATTCGCACAGGCTCACCAAATTTGGACAATAGCAGATTGGAAAAATGTTGCCTGGTCTGATGAGTCTCGATTTCTGCTACGACATTCGGATGGTAGGGTCAGAATTTGGCGTCAACAACATGAAAGCATGGATCCATCCTGCCTTGTATCAACAGTTCAGGCTGGTGGTGGTGCAATGGTGTGGGGGATATTTCACCTGGCACACTTTGGGCCCATTAGTACCAATTGAGCATCGTGTCAACGCCACAGCCTACCTGAGTATTGTTGCTGACCATGTCCATCCCTTTATGACCACAGTGTACCCATCTTCTGATGGTTACTTCCAGGAGGATAATGTGGCATGTCATTAAGTGCGAAAAAACTGGTTTCTTGAACACGACTAGTTCACTGTACTCGAATGACCTCCACATTCACCAGATCTCAGTCCAATAGATCACATTTGGGATGTGGTGGAATGAGAGATTCACATCATGGATGTGCAGCTGACAAATCTGCAGCAACTGCGTGATGTTATCATGTCAATATGGACCAGACTCTCTGAGGAATGTTTCCAGTACCTTGTTGAATCTGCCACAAAGGATTAAAGCAGTTCTGAAGGCAAAAGGGGGTCCAACCCGGTACTAGTAAGCTGTACCTATTAAAGTGGCCGGGGAGTGTGTTTTCATATACACACTTACCATCCAGAAGAGTTAACTAAAAGGAACTAAACTATACTAAAAGGAACTGTGCCTTCAAAGTGTAAGCAACCGTTAACAGCAAACCTACGGTGACACCTTCATCAAACCAAACACTCGATATCACTATTCATCATGTTATTCACAAAGACGATAGATAACAAAGCTGACCTTCTTATCAGTGTTAGTGATATGGATAGATGTAGATAAGTAAACTTTGTCTCCATGAGCATAAATCTCCATATATTTCATTAACTTGTGTGTGTTATTGGCATGTGTTGGCAATTATGCAGTGTTCACTCTCCTTCTCTGTGCAGGGAGACCAAACTGATGTCTGACAGACAACACACTAATCTGACATTTCTGACACATCTGCACAATTATTCACTACGTTTGTGGCTCAAACTTTAGAAAATGTCACTTCTTTTTCACATTTTATGTATTCAGAATTTATCGTGCAGTGGCTGTGATGCAGTCCACAACAACAGCATTATCCTTCATTCCCTAATCTTCAGCATTTAACAGACGCTCTTATCCAGAGACACGCACACAGTTCAGCATGACAGCATGTGTGCTCTCTAATACAGGAAATAAGTAGTGTAAACTTCACTGAATGGATGTTTGCCGTTGCTTAGTCTTAAAACAAACACTTATTTCTGAAGACAATTTAACAGCAGTTTAACATGTTACAAGACATTTGAACAACTCTTGACTTCTGGTTAACGTCATTCCATATCTGGGGCCTCTGATGTATGTGAGGTGACAGTCTGGATTCTTGACCTTGTCCAACATGATTAGTTCAGCTAATCTGTTGTTTTATAAAGCTGACCTTTAAATGGGCACGTTAAGAAAATCCTCCTGCACTCGGGCAAGAGGAAGTGGAGAAGGAAGACCCCTTCGTGTTGTCTTTTCTCCCTTCCTCCACCCACAACTCCTTCATGCACATGTTCAGCAGACACAGTTCCTCTGCAGAAGGACAAAAACAGCTGTATGAAAAAGTGCCAGGGGTGATCTCGGAGGAGAGTGCACTCCGCCCACACCCAGCCTGCTTCTCAGCCATCTGCTTCTCAACTATCTCACTCTCTCTCCTCCCTGACTCCTCTCTCTCACTCTCTCTCTCTCTCCCACCAGCCTCCTGACTCCATCTACTCTTTGATTCACAGGCCTTTTCGGACCCCATTCTTATGCTAATCAAATCACGGGTAAGTTACGTGCCCACTGCTCCTGAGACCGTTCAGACAGAACACTGCTTTTGAAGCAAATAAGGCACGGGAGGAACTCGAGCCTTCTGACCTCTTCAGAAAGATCCTAAGACATCACAGACCTTTCAACATTCTTTGTGTAAGCATTCCACTGAGATAACACTAAAAGACGCTGGGGCCACTAACGAACGCAGCAGAGTGGGACAGGGGTGATGGTGACTGGATCGTCACGACACCCTGGACATCCAGCACGAGGACCTCCAGAATACCTGCTTCAAACAGCTAACCTCAGACCAGCTGAAACGCTCATTTGCAGAGCGCACATGGAGTGTGAGTTACTTTAGACCATGTAATTTCTGACTTTGAGATGAGTGGCTGAGACATTAAAAGGTAAGGTTGTTGATGATGAGTGTACGAGGTCTCTGCCTCCCTGTGCATCAGTGACATAATAAAATCATTCCACGTCTGCCTTCTTATCACCAGACTATATACTGACAGTACACTTTTAGAACTGCCTCAAAGTATATACTGACACTAGTGCCTCAAGGTTTCTGCTGAGAGTGCACATCCCTGGGTGTCTCACGTCGAGATCCTTTCTTCAAGACTATTTCTAACCCTGGCAGAAGTTCATGCCAAAGCTTTATTGTGTTGCAATGGAGACCATGAGCCACAGAACATGGCATTACAGCCTGTTTTAGGAACAATCTTGTGCGGGGTAAAGTCAAATGAAAGAGTTCTAACATCTGGACAGCCCAGAGAACACCGGGCATTTAGCAGCGTCCCATCAGCCCCTGTTAAGAGAAACCCGTTTCTGACCCAATTTTGCCTTTCGAGTTTTGACGTCTTCCACTGGAGGGCTTGACAAGACCCAGGTGCAGGCTCAGACTGTTCAAACATCTGTTTATGTCTGTGTCAGTCTTTGTCCTTAATTCCCGAAAGTGTAACTGTTGACCTTGTGGGAAGTGTGTTCTGTGGAACTGGTGTATTTGTGTTTAATATTAAAACAGGTTTTCTTTTGATAATCAACTGCAGGCGTTCCCTGTACTTGCAAACATTATAGTTTATAGTTAGTTATAGTATAGTTTATCTACTTCTATATTCAGAATGTATTTATATATTCTTTAGAAAAATGATCCTGGATCAGTCCAAGTTTACTCATGTGTGATTATAATGATCCTAGCGGAAGGCCGCACTTTTGTCATGGCCATCGGGGACCTTACTCTCCAGGGCGATGTCGTTCTTTCTGGCGGGAGGCGGCTGCTTGGTGTCAGTGGAGTGGGCGGTGAGGGGCCGGCGGGTGAGAGTTTGGATGAGTCTGCTACGGTAATAATCCCCTGCGAGGAAGTAGAGGATGGGGTCCAGACAGCTGTTAGAGCTGGCCAGGGGCCGGGTGGCTTTGTACGCAAAGTTGACGAGGTTGAGGTACCAACACTCCGCCTCCTTCACGCGGTAGGTGTAGTACAGCGTGCGCGTGACGTGGAAGGGAACAAAGGCGATGGCGAACACCACCAGCACTACGACGATGAGCTCGACGGACTTCCTCCGGGCTGAGCCGCGGTGCTGCCCGGGAGAAAGGCCCCGACCCGGGCGGCAGAGAGCGTACGCCATCAGGCAGTAGCACACGACGATGACGACGAAGGGCAACCCGAAGAGCATCACCATCACGGCGGAGCTGTACGTGACGTAGCGGTTGAAGTCCTCCGGGCTGCTGGTGTCGTGGCACAGCGTGTCGTTGTCCCGCTGCGTGGTGGTGACGAACACGAGGTTGGGCACCAGGCACGCGCCCACCGCCGCCCACACCAGGGCGCACGTCAGGTGGGCGTGGCGCGGCTTCACCAGAGCGAGCGAGCGGATCGGGTGGCAGATGCCCAGGTAGCGGTGCACGCTGATGCAGGTAAGAAACAGGATGCTGCTGTACAGGTTGGCATAGAACAGGAAACGCACAAGCTTGCACAGCACCACCCCGAAAGGCCAGTGGCAGCGGTTGGCATAGTAGTAGATCAGGGTTGGCAGAGAGAGCACATACAGCGTGTCGGACAGAGACAGGTGGAACATGAACACCGTGCTGGTCTTCCACGGACGCATTTTAGTCAAGAACATCCACAAGGCCACAGAGTTGAGGAACAAGCCCAGCACAAACACCACCGAGTACGACACGGGCAGGAGGATGTATTTAAACTCCTCATCGAAGCGGCAACTCTGGTTGTCTGCAGGAGAAGCCACTGGCAACGAGGTGGTAAAAGGAGTAGAGATGTTTCTAGAGAATGCGGTGAGGGTCAGTGAAGTCATCTTTTAACTAAAAAGAGGAGGACATGGGGTTAGTTATGAATTTAAAAAGTAATAGAGCAGGATTTTGGAAGCAATTTCTTTGACGTGAAAATAATATGATTCTAAAGAGGAAATTAACTAAAAATGTATGTACAAAACAATCCCGTAAGAAACTTCTTCAGTACATCAAGTGCCAGTACCAATAAGTTTTAACGATATTGTACAATATCAAAGAAGTAGAAAAACTTTGCCAACAGGTAATCGCGTTTGTGTGTGCAGCATTGGGACTTTCCGCCTGTGTATTTAGGCTAGAACCAATCGAATAACTGGATCGATACTTTATTCTTCAATTTCCTTTAACCATCCACTCCTGCTCGAAAAAAGCAACATTGTCAACAAACGCAGCTTAATCTTATATTATAGACATCAGACATTTTCCAGGCATGCAGAGACAATGTTGCAATGCTGTAATGAGTTTTTCCCCAGAACAAAACGATCGAAGCAGCGAAAATGAAAAAACGGCATTTTAGTGGCTGATATAGATTGGTTTTTGTGTACAACTGTACGAACACGAGTATTCGTTTGTGCTGGTCCAGTTACTTACCGTGAATTCAACTCAACGTCCGCAGAAGAAAGTCGTTAAAATCTTTAACGTTTCGACTGGGATGCCCAGTTTCAGCTTAATATTTCTGACTAAAAATAAATCTATGTGACAGAAATTATACATTCGTGCACTCACTGGTTTCACTGGTAAATACACGCATCTCAAGAGATGTTTAAATGCAAGTAAACATAACTGATATTCTGCTAATCGTCTGTTGGAGTGTCGGATTTGGCCGCTCGCGCATATAAAGCGAAAGAAGTGGGAGCGCGTGAGCGCGCGAGCGAGCGGTATTCGCCACCGCCCCTTATACTCAAACGGTAGTTACAACTTTTAGCTTTTTAGATAATTACACTACTTAACCAGTAGCAAATAGTTATTAACATGTCGAAAACGTTTACACTGCAATTACATTTTAACCAGGAAACCTTTATAAACGTTCCCCCTTGCTTTCACCCTAAATACATATATTTTATGCATGTTTATAATGTAATGATAATGTAGTAGATGTAGATAATGAATATGTAGGTGAAAGCAATTGTCATTCAATAGTTATTCACATTTGAGTGAACTCAAATTGAACTTTCAAAGTGTCTTGTGACTGAAAGGAGCACCCAGTGTGACATAAATACAGAAGGACACCAAACTGGTCCACATTGGACAAAGAACATGGACATGTGCAGAAATTATGAATCAGTCTGATCTTTCAATGACCATTTCCCAATTTAAAAAAGAGACACAATAATTCAAAGTTTAAAAAAAAGTTTGACTCCATAAACTATCTGACTGACAACATGTGCAACACTCTCATAAAGGAATAAAAAATATGGGAGAGGCATGAACTTTTACTGCCAAAGACAAAAGATCAATTAGATCAAAAGTGCCAATGTAATCATAAACCAGTCCTCCACGCGGCTGGGGAGGAACAATCTGAGAGAAAAAAGAAATGAAGACATTTGAAGAGTGTTCAAGGCCCTTACCTATTTACTGCAGTAGCGTTTGAAGGAAGTGATGTAAGTAAAGCCCGCCCCCGAACACAGTGAACAGACTTGCTTTTTCCTGTTGATAATTAGGCATGATCAGGTTTATCAGACAACAACCTCAGTCAGAACTGGGTATGTTGGAAGTGGTTTGGCGTGCAGATGGGGGTTAATGTTTAGTCCAAGAGGTCATGAACACGACAAGCAAACATTCAAAAGAAAATCTGATGGTGTACAGCGAGTATAAGAGGCAAAGTGTTCCAGAGAGATCTTTATCTCTATATGATCCCTGACAAAACCCATGATCAGGTATACAAAGACTGTTGAACTGAGTGAAAGTTCATTCTGTGTTAACAGTGGCTTTATTTTGTACTGTTGGGGTATACCGTAATTGACAAATTCAGGAAAGAAATAGTGATGTAGTTTATGCTTTTACTTACACTACCTGACAAGTACCCTGTCTGTACTGTTATTTGGGTGATGTATTTGTGATGGTGAGGTAGGCTACTGCAGGTGGGTAAGAATAAATACAGGAAATAGTAGATTGAGATTAATATGTTTAAATAAAGAACAAAGCTCCTAAAACAGCCAGGCCCACATTTTCCCTGAACACACTGAGGAAATCAGATAACTAACCTGACAGCTGGCATGACCTCCAGGGAGAAGTGACCAGGAAGAAAGGTTTCCAGTGAGAATCACGAGAACTCAGTCAATGGTAATTTATATATTCATTTTGTATTGGCCCTAAACTAATAATAAAATAATAGATTCAAAGTAAACTATTTAGTAGTAAGTAGATATGCCATGAAAACTTTAGAGGTATTGTATAATCCCTGAGACAGCACTAGTGAAATCAGATATTTAAAAAAAAATCTGAAACCTTCCATGTATTGTACATACTGTTAATGAGTTTGTAATTGTAGCTTGTGTCTTGTGGTTTCAAATTGTAATGTGCATGGGTATTCTTTGTAAGCAGGAATGCCAAACTGCTCATAGCTCTAGGGATTACTTACATTTCCGTCGGATCGGAATGGTAGCCGTGCTGGAATCTGTGGGAGTGAGCGGGAAAGGGAAGAAAGTGATGACTCATGGATCTCCTCTGGCCCAGGTGGATCGCGTCCGGACCAGAGCCAGTGTTCAACTACCCTCTGCGTTACGAAACTTTCTCAATCAACGGCAATAACTGTTCAAACCGGTTCCGCCCTAGAAAAGCATATTTGTACGGCAGCACTGACAATGATCACGCGCGCGGCCTAATTCCGCCTGTTGTCATAATACACAAATCAAACAAACGTGAAAATGAAAGTTCAAATGACAAATTTACTTTACATGTGCTTGGATGACGGTAAATTGGTGATCTGGAGGTGAATCAGAAGCGGTTCGGGCCTCTGTAGGAAACAACCGAGATGCCTTCGTGCAGGTTTATCGACCGGGGCATCGAGTTCCCGGGCAGGACGTGCAGACACACGCAGACATGGAGGTTCCCGCGCGCGCCAGGCTCCTCTCCAATCACTGCATCTAGGAAATGTGCTTAGAGAACAGGTGGGACAGCGACAGCGTTAACAGATGTCTTGCCCACAAAACCAGGAGTAAATAAGTTGTCAGCCAAAATGAGGAAGTGAAACTAAACTAAGGTCCTTCATCTTAAAAAAAAAAAAGATGAAGTGGAATAAATTAAAATAGATTCCCTATCGGCCTTCCGAATGACCCCACTTTCCTTATGAAGTAATGCAAAGTTATTTTAATTTTTTACAGAATGTAAAAACATATATTGCCAGCTGTCCATCATAGCGTCCTTACAGAAGCGGGCATGAAGCAAAATAACATATGGCCTTCTGTTGAAAAAGATATTCATGCAATATTTAGCCAGGCTGATATACATAACGAATCTAGAATTAGTTCCCTCCCATCCAGAAAAAAAATTACTTGTGAAAAGGAGATAAATACACCAGAGCCAGAAAGTTTTATAGTTTTATATGAAGTCAAAGCAAACAAGATGACATTTTACAATCTAGAAAAAAATCTCCCATAGTACATCTCAGTACACAATCGTCCTCCACCCGCACTGCCTACAGCGATATGCATTTGTACAGGCACTGTTTGTACTATGTACTACGTTTGTAGCATACCCACAATATTTGGAAGAACTGAACACATCTGTGCTTCTTTAATGACATCTCACATTTGATCAAACTCAGCTTTTAAGGTTATAAGACATGATGTCATATCAGTACACTGGCACAATTACTGAGCCACTGTGGACACAGTGTCTCTGTGGACATAAATACGTGTACACACAGTGTCCCCGTGGACACTGGGCTAGCGGGTTCTCTCTGCAGCTGATGTAATGGAAAGGTTAGGAAGTTCTCTGGATCTTCAGAAGGTGATGTTGACGACCCAGAGGGACTGTGAGTGATAGCAAATGTACCATAACCAAAGAAGCGCATGTGTTCCTGTGCAAGAAAGTGACGTGCTTATGTGACACACTTGTACTGACCAAGCACTGACCACAAGGTTAAAAAAAAAGGGTTCTTTTTCTCCCACGTATTAGCAGCTTATCACCCCCCCCGCATGTAGAGGTGATGGCTTGTTAGTATTGTACAGCTGGGGTGTTGAGTTTCGTTCCTGGAGCTCTGTCATTCTAAAGAACTCTGACCCTAATCCTGTTAATCAAGGCTTGTAGGAACACCTACACACCTACAGCCAGGTGCAGAGCACTAGAGGTCCAGTATCACAGGTTGGCATCCGTGGTGCACACAGTGAGAGTCCTGTGTTTCTGAGAAGCTGCTTTTCTAGCTGTTTGACTAACAAGTGACAAAACCAGTGGCGGAGTTAGACTTTTTTTCAAGGGGTGGCCAAGAGGTGACCAAGGCTTTATCGGAGGGGTCCATATGGGGGGGGGGGGGGTGTTGCGAGCGTAAGTTGTCGACCGGGGGTTTGCGAGTGTAAAATGGGCACAAATTATGTATTATATCGCGATCGACCGATCGCTAGTGGTTCGCATGTGGGGTGGCACTAGGGGGGGCACAGTCTCTGTTGGGGGGGGACAATTGCCCCCCCGGCCCCCCCTTTGGCTCCGCCACTGGACAAAACACATATTTAACACGCGTGTACTATTCTCACGTGTGAAAAACATTTGGTCTGAGCAGAAAACACTATAATCAACATGAATTTTGCAAGGATGTAAGACATTTTTTTTCTAGGTAAAAGTTGCTGTTGGTCTATGTTTTCAGTCCCAGATCTTGGGCAGATTCTCCAGGATTCTTCTACGATGAGATGGGTTCATTACTCCAGAAGCCCTCAGGTCTTCATCGGTTATGCCGCTGTAGAAAGGTCACACCCCAGACACATCACTACATCAGCACTGCTGTACATAGACCATCACTGCAGCATTAAAACAAAATAACACCAGTTAACAGAGAGAGAGAGAGAGAGAGAGAGAGAGAGAAAGAGAGAGAGAGAGAGAGAGAGAGAGAGAGAGATTGATAGATCGATACTTTATTGATCACAGGGGAAATTGTTAGGTAGAGATGCATGTTACTGCTGCAGTCTGTATTGTAATGAGATTCAGTGGGCGTGGCATCCCCAATGTACTAATCTCACCTGAAGTAATCCATGTCGTCCCAGCCATTGAGACTCAGAGCCTGTGTGTAGCACTGCAGCCCCAGAGACCTTAGCAGCTCTCGCACTGTTTCTGGAGCTCCATGGAGAACAGACGCCTGCACAGACTAAAACACACACCGCACATGACATGAGCATACAAAAACACACCACACCATCATCTGAACACACCACACCGTCATCTGAACACACCAGAACACACCACACCATCATCTGAACACACCACACCGTCATCTGAACACACCAGAACACACCAACACACACCATCATCCACTCACATCACACCATCACATAGGCACACCAAAACACACCACTCCATTATCGACACACACCAAAATGCACCACACCCTCATCTGCACATGCCAAAACCAGATATCCAGATATCATTCCACACACCAATGCACATTATGTAATGTCCAAGCAGGACACCATCATAATGCCTGTAAATGTACATCAAATCAACAGGATTTAGATATGGTATAATAAACTCACTTCTTTCTGGCAGCAGTAACTGGCCTCGTTGCGTAAAGCGTAATCGTACCCATAATTCTTTGGCTGGACAGCCCTATGGCTTGGAGAGCACTTCTTGCTGGTTGGCAGGAAGTCCACCTCACTGAGCGATCTGGCTATCTGCAGAGCGGTGAGCGAGTTGTCTCCTGAAGCTGCAGGTGGCTGTTCCACCACCCAGGGGGCACACGCCTGGTGGAGAGGAGGCCCTGTGGACGAGGACGGTTGGAGCTTCGGCCCGTTGAGCTGCGGCTGGGGCCGCTCATGGTGCATTCTGGGAAAGTCCTTCTTAACCGTCTCCTTGTGCTGCCTTTGATCGTCCTGTCCAAAGACAGACCGGCTCATGTGTACCTTTCCTGACTTTTTGTTTGGTAGTTCAGACTCTTCAGCAACGCAAGCCCTTTGAGTCTGGGACTGAAGTGAAGGACTAGAGATGCTGTTGTTGTGGTTTTCAGACGGGTTTGGTACATCTGGACCAGGGAAAAGCTGGTAGGCAGAAGTGATCTGAGCCGCTGAAGAGTCACACGGTGCTGCGTACGGTGGCAGCGACCCAGGGATCTCGATCTCAGTGAAGTCCGACCTGCGGACGGCTCTCCGGTCGTGGCTGCTGCCTCCCGTGACTTTGGGCAGCTGAATCCCAGAGTTTCTGGCCCACACCGCGGTGTGCTCCGTTGGGTCCTCCTCGACCTTGCGCAGTATGGGTACACCCTCGAAGATGAAGTAGGCTGGGTTAGTGTAGCTGCTAGGAGCAGAAGGGCAAGAGGTCGACGGCCCCCTGGATCAGATTCAAGAAGAAAACCACTGTCAAAAGTCAAAGGTCACTAAATGGAAAGGGTACTGATTTCAGACTGGTGACCACCCAGTCATGTTGCTTTAGCAAACAGTTTCACTTCCTGTGAAAGGCAGAGAAGGAGCTGGAGGTGACTCACTGGGAGCCGGGCACACGTGTTAGGGGGGGAGACCAAGGGCCCTTGACCGATTCCTTATCATTCTTCTCGATGCAGAACTCTGAGGGAAGTGAAGAAGCATATATTTAATGCCAGATGGGCTACATCAAGGGGGGTGGCAGTCTGGCACAGACCTGGGGGCATGCAGACAGAGTGGCTCGCTCACACTCAACATTAACCTCAGGAAGCATCTGGACGAGGTCTGGCACCAGCGAACTGAGAGAGGAAGCCGTACGAGATTAAGGAGACAGCACAGCAGGAACGGCAGAGGAACCAAAAGAGGAAGTGCCCAGGGAAGCCGCAGAGAGCAGGCGGGGTTTGAAGGGAGAGATGGAGAACCCAGACAAACAGAGAGAGTGGGTTAGTGGGTGAGGATGAGGAGCGACCTCACCGTAGGCCCTCTCCCGCACCCGCCGCCTGGTCGGCGGTACGTGAACTTTGACCCGGCCCCGGATGGATCCTATTTCTTCTCCCCTATGAGTGAGGCATGTCTCAAACGACTCAGAGGAGCTGTGTAGTAAAGACCGCAGGGCCACACAGCATTCGCCTGCAACGACACAAGCAGCCCCGAGACTTTGCAGCAAACGTTTGCGATGACGTGGCTCATACGTGGAAGAGAGTAGAAAAACTCACCGTAGGATTCAAAGTCGTCACATGACTTCACGGACAGGAGCAAGTGGTGGTCAAGAAGATACTCCATGTCTGAGACAAGGGGCTGAAGCTGAAGAGAAAGGGAGGGAAAGAGAGAGAAAGAGGGAGTAAGAGAGAGAGAGAAAGGAGAGTCAGAGAGAGAGAGGGAGAGAGAGTCAGAGAGAGAGACAGAAAGAGAGAGGGAGGGAGAGAGTCAGACAGAGAGAGTCAGAGAGAGAGAGGGAGGAAAGAGAGAGAAAGAGAGGGAAAGAGAAAGGAGAATCAGAGAGAGAGAGAGGAAGGGAGAGAGAGAGACAGAGAAAGAGAGAGGGAGGGAGGGAGGGAGGGAGGGAGGGAGAGAGGAGGAAAAGAGAAAGAGAAAGGGAGAGAGAACGAGAGAGGGAGGGAGCGAGAGAGTCAGAGAGAGTGGGAGAGAGAGAAAAAGAGATAAAAAGTGAGAGTGAGACAAAGAAAGTGAGAAAGAGTGTTTATGTGTGTGCATGTGTGAGAGAGAGAGCAAGAACAAAACAGAATAAGATGGAGAAAGAGTGTGAGTAAGAGAAACAGAGAGATTTTTCCAAAAGGGTCATACAATTTCTTTTTAATCTTTGAGCCTAAAGAAATGAACAAGGAAAGAGGAAAAAGTTCTAACTCTATATCTGCCTAAATATCTTCAAAGGTGGTAAACAACACAGGCAGTTTAAGGGCTCGCTGGTCTGTATTTGTTCTTCATGTTTATTCATCACCGTGTTATCTTCATCTTCTCAGATCAATGCTTCTAAACGCATCAGATACAGACAGGAAACAGACAAATTACTGATGTGTGTGTAAACCTTGGGAAACTGTTTGGCAGACCAGCCCAGTTTGAGGAACCCTGGTACTTCACAGCCATGCCAGTCATTCTCGCCGGAGCGCCGTGGTTCTGCTCAGGAAGCGGGTCAAAAATAGAAGAGAAAACAGAGAAGTCCCACACATATCGTATGACCCGCTGACAAAACGAACAAGAATGAGCTCGGATCAGCGAATCAGACGAGCCTCTCCAGCTGGACTGAAAGTGGTGAAGTTAAAGCACCTTCTAGACAGCGGGAGTGTAACTCGATGAAGAACCTGGTCCTGCTGGCAGTCTTCACTATGGCCTCTATCGTCTCCAGCTCGATCCAGGAGCGGTCTGAACCTGCCGTTGAATCTGTCTCCAAGGCACAAACGTGTGTTTGGTTAGGAAAAGTGCAATAAACATATCACAAAGTGTTAACATTTTCTGGGGTGTTTCCTCTTATCTTATAGAGATGATCTAATGTGGATAAACAAAAATCTTGTCTGCAAAATGACTATCGGTTGTGAATTTTGGTTATACTAAAATCATCTGAAGCAATTCCACCACTGCTGAACTCAGACACAACTCAAGGAGAACTGAGCTGCCCTATGAATTCACGCAGTCAGCGAGGTCCTGATAACTGCACAAGACATTGGGAAACGAGGTGCTGACCAATGAGAAGCTTCAGATTAAGCAAGATGCTGAATGTGTGTGTGCTGGTAGGGTTCACACACCTGCCCGAGGGAGCTGGGCACACACCCCGACGTGAAACGTGGCGAAAACAGGCGAGTGATCGCTGGTGAAGATGTCATCGGTGCAGCCTGAGAGACACAATCAAGCTCAAACATATCAACAGCCAATAACCAATCAGAATTCAGCACCGCACACTTCCACCTCAACTTCCTCCTGTTTGTGTCTCCTTTTTGTGGTCCTGCACCACATGGCTGAAAGTGAACTGATAAGCTCGACATGACTCAAAACTAGCAAAGTAGGGGTTCATTCATTTTAAGACCTGTTAAACGTACAGGACATGACTTAGAAGATGGACCACAGACCAGTGACCTCAGTAAACATATTCTGAGAAAACCTGTGCAGTCCTTCTTTAGACATCTACATCCACTCTACTGTTACACTCACCCCCACTCTACTGTTACACTCACCCCACTATACTGTTACACTCACCCCCACTATACTGTTACACTCACCCCCACTATACTGTTACACTCACCCCCACTCTACTGTTACACTCACCCCACTCTACTGTTACACTCACCCCCACTCTACTGTTACACTCACCCCCACTCTACTGTTACACTCACCCCACTATACTGTTACACTCACCCCACTATACTGTTACACTCACCCCCACTTTGTTGCTATCAGGGATGCCCCAGCCAGTCTACAAACAGTGTTCCACATTCAAAAGTTTACAGACCTCCCCGAGTGATACAAAACCACCATAAAGCAGATGATGATGATGACGTCGTGCCGTGTGGCGCCCTTCCTCCAGACGTGTCTCTAGTCTGCGCTTTTGGTGTTCTCTATATTCACTGTCTTGTATTAACTGTTTCTTCTGCTTTTCTGCACTTTCTTTCTCACTATTGTTTCACACTCACGGTGGTTAAACATCCCATGATGCTGTAGTCTGGCTGGCACCTCGGAGCAGTAGAAACTCAAGTGTATTCACTCTACAGGGAGAATTTACACTAACACTTAACTTGACCCAAATCAGCTTCCCCTCCTGCCTTAACCAAATATGTTTGGCTCCATTTTTGAAATTTGATAGCAAACTACCAAAGTTTCAGATCAGTTTTTAAACCTTGCTAATAAGCCATGGCTCATACACTGGGTTTCTATCTCAGTCAAACCCTGGTTTGTGAAAGCACCCTGTGGTTTGCATGCTGACTCTTTGTGAAACAAACCACCCCAGACACATGATGCAAAAATGACCGTTGCAATACAGACACAGTAGCTACACGTACCGTATGAAGTGCAGGTAATATAAGTCTCTGGATATGATTTCCATAGAACTCGGTCACACCACGACGGCCCATTCACTCGTACCTGGGAATGAACAAGAGGACACGCACAGGTGTGTATTGGGCTCAGAGAGCCTTAGCTCACGCACAGGTGTGTGTTGGGCTCGGAGAGTGTTAGCTCACGCACCTGTGTGTGTTGGGCTCAGAGAGTGTTAGCTCACGCACCTGTGTGTGTTGGGCACAGAGAGTGTTAGCTCACGCACCTGTGTGTGTTGGGCTCAGAGAGCGTTAGCTCACGCACCTGTGTGTGTTGGGCTCAGAGAGCGTTAGCTCACGCACCTGTGTGTGTTGGGCTTAGAGAGCGTTAGCTCACGCACAGGTGTGTGTTGGGCTCAGAGAGCGTTAGCTCACGCACCTGTATGTGTTGGGCTCGGAGAGCGTTAGCTCACGCACAGGTGTGTGTTGGGCTCGGAGAGCGTTAGCTCAGATTCCCCTTCCTGCCACGGACATCACAGATCACTTTCCTCGTGCCCTAACAAGCACATGCATCTGCTTCTCTTATTTTAAGGTCTTAGGCACAAACACTTGATGAAACGCTTTCAGACGTCATGTCAGCTGACTTAACACGACTGTGGTTTACCCCCAACAACATGCTACTAACACGCTACAATTACCCCATTATACTGTAAAATAGGGGGTAAATAGGTCTGTGTAACAAAGTTCACTAGTGTGACGGTGCTGTTGGTTAATGACAGGCTCCCGTTGCATTGTGGGAAAACGTCACCAGGAGCATGAAAAGATTCCTCTACCTCTCCTGAATGAAATGAAAAGCCTGTGAAATGCGGCCGTGCTGGTTGCCAGGGCGACCTGTGCACTTTTATCCTGCAGCATATGATGTCACATCTGAGCTCATCCACATTGCACAATCTGGGTCAGGAGGAGTCAGAGAAATATCAGATAAACAAGCACGATTGTTTGTACACGATTAAGTTGGATTCCATCTGTATTTTACCAGGTGAACCCTTTATTCTTTACTCTGTGTCTTGCTGGAACATTTCAGCTTGGTTACTCATATTTGTCTACGTCTAATGTCTTCACTTCTCTGTCCAGCTCATCTACATTCCTGTCCCATCTCTGTTCCTGCCCTGTTTGTGTACTGGTTTCTTGCTGTGTTTATTTTGTGAGTCTCAGTAATTTTGTTAGTGTCTAGGGCCTCTATAGCACTATGTGTAATGTATTATTATTATTAGTAGTAGTAGTATTAGTATTATTATTATTAAATGATCAATCTGAGAATTTCAGTATGTTTTGCTGGAAGATCATGGAGAGAGATCAAGGTCTCTTCTCTCACGCTTTTATACAATCGCAAATTTCATTCCTTTCTAAGTACAAAGAACAGTTTCAAAATCCTCGTCCATGACACACGATCATACGCTACAGATTTGCTAGATCGAAGTTCAGCCAAAAATAACAAAGTCCTCCTTTCTGCATCTTTCAAAACGAGAGAGCGAGAGACTAAATGAGCGACGTCCTACCCCACTGGACTTGTATTTCTGCCACAGGTAACAGTCCCTGGAGCCGCGCTCGTAGCGGTAGGTGGGCGGAAACGTGATCTTCTCCTCGTCTTAACGGTGAGAGAGAGCAGATATTAATAGGAGACAGGAAGAAGAGCGCGGCGGGTCAACGTGCGGGTGGCGGAGAGTGTGGAGATGTGCGTACGGAAGGTGAAGAAGGCCTTCCTCTTATGGCGCTCTCGCGTCAGCTGGTCTGCACACATCAGCTCCTCGAACTCGCGCCTTGACACGTGTTTCAGAATGTCCTGCAGGGAGAGGGGAGAGGAGGGGTCAGGAGGGAGGGGTCAGGAGGGATGTGCCTTGCTCCCCGACGCTGGGTAAAGAATGCAGCTCCCTGACCAAAATAGTCACTTCAGACGTAGAGCTGAGGTTCTAAAGGTCATGAGGAGCAACGCAATGCGCAGATCGTGGCACAGGAGCATGTTTGACCTGCACGGCGAGGTCCAGCCGGTAGTTGAGGTCACCGCACCAGAAGAGATGCGTGAAGCGCAGGCTGAGGTCAAACGCGCTGATCTGCCGATCCCCTAAGGACAAAAGTCTGAGAATGTCTTGGAAGTTCTGGTTCCTCCTTGAAGAGAAGAGAAGAATGTTTACAACCACAACGTATTAGAGCATTACTAATAACACAGGGCTCAGATTATCATCCAATAACACACCCAACTTGATGATTAACGAGAAGAAAGAAAGGTGTGCTGGTGTTGGGACGGCACAGAGCCATGCAGCACAGTGGATCTCCAGGACCATCACACACACACCCTGGTGTACACACTCCAGGACCATCACACACACACACCCTGGTGTACACACTCCAGGACCATCACACACACACACCCTGGTGTACACACTCCAGGAACTTCACACACACACCCTGGTGTACACACCCCAGGATCATCACACACACACCCTGGTGTACACACTCCAGGATCATCACACACACACCCTGGTGTACACACTCCATGAACATCACACACACACCCTGGTGTACACACCCCAGGATCATCACACACACACCCTGGTGTACACACTCCAGGATCATCACACACACACCCTGGTGTACACACTCCATGAACATCACACACACCCTGGTGTACACACTCCAGGAACATCACACACACACCCTGGTGTACACACTCCATGAACATCACACACACACCCTGGTGTACACACTCCATGAACTTCACACACACACCCTGGTGTACACACTCCAGGATCATCACACACACACCCTGGTGTACACACTCCAGGATCATCACACACACACCCTGGTGTACACACTCCAGGACCATCACACACACACCCTGGTGTACACACTCCAGGACCATCACACACACACCCTGGTGTACACACTCCATGAACATCACACACACACCCTGGTGTACACACTCCATGAACATCACCCACACACCCTGGTGTACACACCCCAGGAACATCACACACACACACACACACCCTGGTGTACACACTCCAGGACCATCACACACACACCCTGGTGTACACACTCCAGGAACATCACACACACACCCTGGTGTACACACCCCAGGAACATCATACACACACACACCCTGGTGTACACACCCCAGGACCATCACACACACACCCTGGTGTACACACCCCAGGAACATCACACACACACCCTGGTGTACACACCCCAGGAACATCACACACACACACACACCCTGGTGTACACACCCCAGGAACATCACACACACACACCCTGGTGTACACACCCCAGGAACATCACACATACACTCTGGTGTACACACTCCAGGAACATCACACACACACACACCCTGGTGTACACACCCCAGGAACATCACACACACACACACACCCTGGTGTACACACTCCAGGAACATCACACACACACACTGGTGTACACACTCCAGGAACATCACACACACACACACACCCTGGTGTACACACTCCAGGATCATCACACACACACACCCTGGTGTACACATCCCAGGAACATCACACACACACCCTGGTGTACACACTCCAGGACCATCACACACACACCCTGGTGTACACACCCCAGGAACATCACACACACACCCTGGTGTACACACCCCAGGAACATCACACACACACCCTGGTGTACACACCCCAGGAACATCACACACACACCCTGGTGTACACACCCCAGGAACATCACACACACACCCTGGTGTACACACCCCAGGAACATCACACACACACCCTGGTGTACACACCCCAGGACTGTCGCCAGCAAGCCCTTGTACAGACTCTGGGATCGGTGAATAAACTGTGAAAGGACTGAAATTGTTACTTCTGCCTTTCACAGGCCTGATATGGACTATGTGCAGAGTTGTGGGTGTGGGAGAATACCGAAGTGCTTTCTCACTGCCGGAGGTCAGATGGCAGTTGACGAAGCCCATGGTGGTGCCGTTAAAGAGGAAGGAGACCCCCACGGCCCCTTTGTTACCTGCAACCATTCAGACACAAGTATCGAACCGCTTAAATAAACTGCAGCTTAATGATCTACTCAGACTGGCACCTTCGGCTCATGGTCATGAGGAAGAGAGATTGAGAGCGAAACAAAGTGAAAGAGAGAAAGAGGAACGTCCATAGTATATAAGTCATAATGTTTGTACCAAGTGTATTCCCCAAGCCCCTCTTCAGACTGGCGGTGTGGACTTGACTAACGCGTCCCTCGTGCTCCGGTTTCACAAACACAGCCAGCCTAATGTTCCACAGAGACTGCAGTGCCACCTGCAGGACGATCGCAGACACACCAACGGGAGTCAACCAGCTCAACAATCGAAGACCTTAATGCTGGCTGACGTGGATTTAACAGCACCGGCAGGGCGTCTCCCACCTGTTTGAAG